>NW_027004755.1:89872-135908 GCF_036934945.1 Oncorhynchus masou masou
CACACACACACACACACCACACACACATGGTTACCCACAGACGTTTCCTCTCTCTTAATTTGTAGTGTGTGACTCAGAAAGTCGCTTCCCACTTCCTCCTTCTACTGCAGATGTCAAGACTCAGTTCAATGTAAAGGGCTTTATTGGCCGAGGAAACATATGTTAAACAAGCAAGTGAAATAAACAATAAAAAATGTACAGACTATATACCATGTCTAAATATACAGTGTTGTAATGATATACAAATGGTTAAAGTACTAAAGGGAAAATAAATACGCATAAATATGGGTTGTATTTACAATGGTGTTTGTTCTTTTCTTGTGGCAACAGGTCACACATCTTACTGCTGTGATGGAACAGTGGTATTTCACCCAGTAGATATGGGACTTTATCAAAATTGGATTTGTTTTCTAATTTCTAATTTGTGGGTCTGTTTAATCTGAGGGAAATACGTGTCTCTAATATGGCCATATATTTGGCAGGAGGTTAGTTAATGCAGCTGTTTCTATCTCCTTTTGTGGGCAGTGTGGACATAGCCTGTCTTCTCTTGAGACCCAATTCTGCCTTCGGCGGCCTTTCTCAATAGCAAGGCTCTCTCTCCCTCCTTAATTTTGGGTCAAGTTTTCTGCCACAGTGGTCAGGTATTCGGCAGCCTTTCTCAATAGCAGGGCTCTCTCTCTCCCTCTCCTTAATGTTGGGGAAGGTATTTGGCAGCCTTTCTCAATAGCAAGGCTCTATCTCCTCTCTTTAATGTTGTTTTTTGCCACTGTGAACTCTCTATTTAGGGCCAAATAGCATTTCAGTTTTTTGGTAAATTCTTTCCAATGTGTTTTCTCATGATTTGGTTGGGTCTAATTGTGATGCTATTGCTGTCCTGGGGCTCTGTAGGTTGTGTTTGTGAACAGAGCCCAAGGACCAGCTTGCTTAGGGGACTCTTCTCCAGGTTCATCTCTCTGTAGGTGATGGCTTTGTTATGGAAGGTTTTGGAATCGCCTTTTAAGTGGTTGTAGAATTGAACGTCTCTTTTCTGGATTTTGATCATTAGCGGGTATCGGCCTAATTCTGCTCTGCATGCCTTGTTTGGTGTTTTACGTTGCATACTGAGGATATTTTGGTGTCAATTTGGTGTTTGTCCCATTTTGTGAATTCTTAGTTGGTGAGCGGACCCCAGACCTCACAACCATAAAGGACAATGGATTCTATAATTGATTCAAATATGTTTAGCCAGATCCAAATTGGGATGTTGAATTTTATGTTCCTTTTGATGGTGTAGAAGGCCCTTCTTGCCTTGTCTCTCAGATCGATCACAGCTTTGTGGAAGTTACCTGTGGCACTGATGTTTAGGCCGAGGTTCATGCAGTTTGTTTTTAGAGCAACGGTGTCTGATGGAATTTGTATTTGTGGTCCTGGACCTTTGTTGGAATACCATTATTATTATTTTACAGTCAGGGCCCAGGTCTGACAGAATCTGTGCAGAAGATCTAGTCAACAAAGCATGAAAAGCCTTTGCTTTGTTTTTGTTTGTTTGTCAATTAGGGTGTGCAGGGTGAATGCGTGGTCTGTTGTGCGGTAAATTGGTAAAAAGCCTATTTGACATTTGCTTAGTACATGGTTTTCACTGAGGAAATGTACGACTCTGCTGTTAATGATAATGCAGAGGATTTTCCTGAAAGGTTGCAGTTTACGCGTATCCATGTAGTTATCGGGGTCAAATTTGGGGTGATCAGTCCTTGGTTCCAAAAATTGAGGAAGATGTTAAAACGTTTAAGTCTCTCTCTCTCACCCTCTTGTTATCTCTCTCCCTTTCCCTGTATCTTTCCATCTCTCTCTCTCTCTCACCCTCTTGTTATCTCTCTCCCTTTCCCTGTATCTTTCCATCTCTCTTTTGTTATCTCACCCTCTTGTTATCTCTCTCCTTTCCCTGTATCTTTCCTCTCTCTCTCTCTCTCTCTCTCTCTTTCACCCTCTTGTTATCTCTCTCCCTTTCTCCTGTATCTTCATCTCTCTCTCTTCTCTTTCTCACCCTCTTGTTATCTCTCTCCCTTTCCCTGTATCTTTCATCTCTCTCTCTCTCTCACCCTCTTGTTATCTCTCTCCCTTTCCCTGTATCTTTCCATCTCTCTTTCTCACCCTCTTGTTATCTCTCTCCCTTTCCCTGTATCTTTCCATCTCTCTCTCTCACCCTCTTGTTATCTCTCTCCGTTTTGTATCTTTATCTTTCATCTCTCTCTCTCTTTTCTCACCCTCTTGTTATCTCTCTCCCTTTCCCTGTATCTTTCATCTCTCTCTTTCACCCTCTTGTTATCTCTCTCCCTTCCCTGTATCTTTCCATCTCTCTCTCTCTTTCTCACCCTCTTGTTATCTCTCTCCCTTTCCCTGTATCTTTCATCTCTCTCTCTTTCTCACCCTCTTGTTATCTCTCTTCCCTTTCCCTGTATCTTTCATCTCTCTCTCTCTCACCCTCTTGTTATCTCTCTCTCTTTCCCTGTATCTTTCCATCTCTCTCTCTCTCTCATTCTCTCTCTCCTTGTTATCTCCATCTTTCCCTGTATCTTTCCATCTCTCTCTCTCTCTCTCTCACCCTCTTGTTATCTCTCTCCCTTTCCCTGTATCTTTCATCTCTCTCTCTTTTCTCACCCTCTTGTTATCTCTCTCCCTTTCCCTGTATCTTTCATCTCTCTCTCTCTTTCTCTCCCTCTTGTTATCTCTCTCCTTTCCCTGTATCTTCCTCCCTTCCCTGTATCTTCTCTCATCTCTCTCTCTCTCTCTCTCTCTCTCTCTCTCTCTCTCTCTCTCTCTCTCTATCTCTGTTATCTCTCTCCCTTTCCCTGTATCTTTCCATCTCTCTCTCCCTCTCTCTTTCCCTGTATCTTTCCATCTCTCTCTCTCTCTCTCTCTCTCTCTCTCTCACCCTTTGTTATCTCTCTCCATTTCCCTGTATCTTTCCATCTCTCTCTCCTCTCTCTTTCCCTGTATCTTTCATCTCTCTCTCTCTTTCTCACCCTCTTGTTATCTCTCTCTTTCCCTGTATCTTTCCATCTCTCTCTCTCTCTTTCTCACCCTCTTGTTATCTCTCTCCCTTTCCCTGTATCTTTCCATCTCTCTCTCTCTCTCTCTCTCACCCTCTTGTTATCTCTCTCCCTTTCCCTGTATCTTTCCATCTCCCTCTCACTTCTTCATTATGGGGTATTGTGTGTAGATTGATGACATTTGTATTTATTTAAGCAAACTAATGTCATGTCATTTTCACATAATCAATCTATGTACACAAATGGTTTTATGGATCTCATCTTCACTTGCTCATGTGGGAAGCTACTTCAGCCAGTAGCTGTGGTTTTGGCAGAGCGAAATGATTGGTCAGGAGTAAAAGTTCCTGCCCCCAGAGCTGCTCAAATCAAATTGTTACTTGCAAATCTCTTTTTACAAATTTACAAAACTTTAAATAACTTTATGAATCTCTTGATAACGTGTCAACAGTAACAGAGCTCAGAGCCCGCGCAGATTCACAATCTGCAAGTGTATTTTTGAGTGTGGGTGTGTGGGTGTGTGTGTGTGTGTGTGTGTGTGTGTGTGTGTGTGTGTGTGTGTGTGTGTGTGTGTGTGTGTGTGTGTGTGTGTGTGTGTGTAGGTGCTCCATGAGGATGATAAAAGCTCTATTGTTCAGTGAAGCCTGGAGGAATATGATATCTGGGTTCTGGGAGTGTAGAGAAGAGTGTGTGTGTGTGTGACCAGTTTACAGCATGGCTATGTAAGCACCATCTTAGAAGGGAGGAGAAGGTGCTCCAGAGGATGATAAAAGCTCTACTGTTCAGTGAAGCCTGGAGCTAATATGATATCTCAGCTAACTGGGAGACTCAGAGAATACTGTAGCCACCAGTTTACAGCATGGCTCAAGCACCATCTTAGAAGGGAGGAGAAGAGGACTCCACTCAGATAGAGACTGTACTCCAGCTAGTACTGTACTCCACTCAGCTAGTACTGTACTCCACTCAGCTAATACTGTACTGCTAGTACTCTCACTCAGCTAATACTGTACTCACTCAGCTAATACTGTACTCCACTCAGCTAATACTGTACTCCACTCAGCTAATACTGTACTCCACTCAGCTAATACTGTACTCCACTCAGCTAATACTGTACTCTACTCAGCTAATACTGTACTCCACTCAGCTAATACTGTACTCCACTCAGCTAATACTGTACTACTCAGCTAATACTGTACTCACTCAGCTAGTACTGTACTCCACTCAGCTAATACTGTACTCTACTCAGCTAATACTGTACTCCACTCAGCTAGTACTCCACTCAGTAGTACAGTACTCACTCAGCTAGTACTGTACTCCACTCAGCTAGTACTGTACTCCACTCAGCTAATACTGTACTCCACTCAGCTAGTACTGTACTCTACTCAGCTAATACTGTACTCCACTCAGCTAGTAGTGTACTCTACTCAGCTAATACTGTACTCCACTCAGCTAGTACTGTACTCTACTCAGCTAATACTGTACTCCACTCAGCTAGTACTGTACTCCACTCAGCTAATACTGTACTCCACTCAGCTAGTACTGTACTCTACTCAGCTAATACTGTACTCTACTCAGCTAGTACAGTACTCTACTCAGCTAATACTGTACTCCACTCAGCTAGTACTGTACTCCACTCAGCTAATACTGTACTCCACTCAGCTAGTACTGTACTCTACTCAGCTAATACTGTACTCTACTCATCTAGTACAGTACTCCACTCAGCTAGAACTGTACTCCACTCAGCTAGTAGTGTACTCTACTCAGCTAATACTGTACTCCACTCAGCTAGTACTGTACTCCACTCAGCTAATACTGTACTCCACTCAGCTAGTAGTGTACTCTACTCAGCTAATACTGTACTCCACTCAGCTAGTACTGTACTCCACTCAGCTAGTACTGTACTCTACTCAGCTAATACTGTACTCTACTCAGCTAATACTGTACTCTACTCAGCTAATATGGTACTCCACTCAGCTAGTACTGTACTTCACTCAGCTAGTACTGTACTCTACTCAGCTAATACTGTACTCCACTCAGCTAGTACTGTACTCTACTCAGCTAATACTGTACTCTACTCAGCTAGTACTGTACTCTACTCAGCTAATACTGTACTCCACTCAGCTAGTACTGTACTCCACTCAGCTAGTACTGTGTTGGAGTGGGGGACACAACACATCCCTGAGGAGAGACTGTGTTGGTGGTGGAGTGGAGACAAAACACATCCCTGAGGAGAGACTGTGTTGGTGGTGGAGTGGAGACAAAACACATCCCTGAGGAGAGACTGTGTTGGTGGTGGAGTGGGGGACAAAACACATCCCTGAGGAGAGACTGTGTTGGTGGTGGAGTGGAGACACAACACATCCCTGAGGAGAGACTGTGTTGGTGGTGGAGTGGAGACAAAACACATCCCTGAGGAGAGACTGTGTTGGTGGTGGAGGAGGACAAACACACATCCCTGAGGAGAGACTGTGTTGGTGGTGGAGTGGGGGACACAACACATCCCTGAGGAGAGACTGTGTTGGTGGTGGAGTGGAGACAAAACACATCCCTGAGGAGAGACTGTGTTGGTGGTGGAGGGGGACAAAACACATCCCTGAGGAGACTGTGTTGGTGTTGGAGTGGGGGACAAAACACATCCCTGAGGAGAGACTGTGTTGGTGGTGGAGTGGGGACAAAACACATCCCTGAGGAGAGACTGTGTTGGTGGTGGAGTGGGGACAAAACACATCCCTGAGGAGAGACTGTGTTGGTGGTGGAGTGGGGACAAAACACATCCCTGAGGAGAGTGTGTGTTGGTGGTGGAGTGGGGACAGACACATCCCTATGTTGGTGGTGGAGTGGGGGACACAACACATCCCTGAGGAGAGACTGTGTTGGTGGTGGAGTGGGACAAAACACATCCCTGAGGAGAGTGTGTGTTGGTGGTGGAGTGGGGACAGACACATCCCTATGTTGGTGGTGGAGTGGGGACACAACACATCCCTGAGGAGAGAGTGTGTTGGTGGTGGAGTGGGGACAGACACATCCCTGAGGAGAGTGTGTGGGACAAAACACATCCCTGGTGGTGGAGTGGGGGACACAACACATCCCTGAGGAGAGACTGTGTTGGTGGTGGAGTGGGGACAAAACACATCCCTGAGGAGAGTGTGTGTTGGTGGTGGAGTGGGGACAGACACATCCCTATGTTGGTGGTGGAGTGGGGGACACAACACATCCCTGAGGAGAGACTGTGTTGGTGGTGGAGTGGGGACAAAACACATCCCTGAGGAGAGTGTGTGTTGGTGGTGGAGTGGGGACAGACACATCCCTATGTTGGTGGTGGGTGGGGGACACAACACATCCCTATTTTGGTGGAGTGGGGACAAACACATCCCTGTGACCGTTGGTGGTGGAGTGGGGACAGACAAAACATCCCTAATGAGTTGGTGGTGGAGTGGGGCACAACACATCCCTGAGGTACTATATGCTTGTGTACTGGTGGTGGAGTGGGGACATATACACATCCTTACTGTAGTGGGGATACAATACTGTACTGTACTGGCTGTATGTACTATATACTTACTGTACTGTACTATACTGACTGTATGTCCTATATACTTACTGTACTATACTGGCTGTATGCACTATATACTTTCTGTACTATACTATACTGACTGTATATACTATATACTTACTGTACTGTACTATACTTGCTGTATATACTATATACTTACTGTATGTACTATACTTGCTGTATATACTATATCCTTACTTTTCTGTACTATACTGGCTGTTTATATTATATACTATACCACATTATACTGACTGTATATACTATATACTTACTGTACTATACTATACTGACTGTATGTACTATGTACTTCCTGTACTGTACAATACTGACTGTATATACTATATTCTTACTGTACTGCACTACACTATACTGACTGTATGTACTATATACTTACTGTACTGTACTATACTGGCTGTATATACTATATGCTATACTACTCTATACTGACTGTATATACTATATACTTACTGTACTATACTGACTCTATGTACTATATACGTACTGTACTGTATTATACTATACTGACTGTATATAGTATATACTTACTGTACTATATACTGACTGTATGTAGTATATACTTCCTGTACTGTACTATACTAACTATGTACTATATACTTCCTGTACTGTACTATACTGACTGTATGTACTATATACTTCATGTACTATACTATACTGACTATGTACTATATACTTCCTGTACTGTACTATACTATACTGACTGTATGTACTATATGCTTGCTGTACTATACTATACTATACTGGTGTTATATACTATATACTTACTGTACTATACAATACTGTACTGTACTGGCTGTATGTACTATATACTTACTGTACTGTACTATACTGACTGTATGTCCTATATACTTACTGTACAATACTACTGTATGACTGTACTGTACTATACTAACTATGTACTATATACTTCCTGTACTGTACTATACTGACTGTATGTACTATATACTTCATGTACTATACTATACTGACTATGTACTATATACTTCCTGTACTGTACTATACTATACTGACTGCATGTACTATATACTTTCTGTACTATACTATACTGACTGTATGTACTATATACTTCATGTAATGTACTACACTGTACTGACTGTATGTACTATATACGTACTTTACTATACTGTACTATACTGACTGTATGTACTGTATACTTCCTGTACAATACTATGCTGACTGTATGTACTCTATACTTCCTGTACTGTGCTATACTATACTGGCTGTATGTACTCTATACTTCCTGTACTGTACTATACTGACTGTATGTCCTATATACTTCCCATACTATACTATACTGACTGTGTGTACTGTATACTTCCTATACTGTACTATACTATACTATACTGACTGTATGTACTATATACGTACTGTACTATACTGACTGCATGTACTATATACTTCCTGTACTGTACTATATACTGACTGTATGTACTATATACTTCCTGTACTGTACTATACTGACTGTATGTCCTATATACTTCCTGTACTATATTGTACTATACTGACTGTATGTACTATATACTTACTGCACTATACTATACTATACTGACTGTATGTACTATATACTTCCTGTACTGTACTATATTGAACTATACTGATTGTATGTACTATATACTTCCCGTACTATACTATACTATACTATACTATACTATACTGACTGTATGCAATATATACTTCCTGTACTATGCTCTACTATACTGACTGTATGCAATATATACTTCCTGTACTATACTACTACACTGACTGTATGTACTATATACTTCCTATACTGTACTATACTATACTATACTGACTGTATGTACTATATACTTCCTATACTGTACTATACTGACTGTATGTACTATATACTTCATGTACTATACTGACTGTATGTACTATATACTTCCTGTACTATACTGATGACTGTATGTACTATATACTTCCTGTACTATACTATACTGACTGTATGTACTATATACTTCCTGTACTATATTGTACTATACTGACTGTATGTATATACTTCCTGTACTATACTATACTGACTGTATGTACTGTATACTTCCTATACAGTACTATACTATACTATACTGACTGTATGTACTATATATTTCCTGTACTATACTATACTGACTGTATGTACTATATACTTCCTGTACTGTACTATACTGACTGTATGCGCTATATACTTCCTGTACTGTACTATACTGACTGTATGTACTATATACTTCCTGTACTGTACTATATACTGACTGTATGTACTGTATACTTCCTGTACTGTACTATACTGACTGGATGTACTATATACTTCCTGTACTATATTGTACTATACTGACTGTATGTACTATATACTTCCTGTACTGTACGACACTGACTGTATGTACTATATACTTCCTGTACTATATTGTACTATACTGACTGTATGTACTATATACTTCCTGTACTGTACTACACTGACTGTATGTACTATATACTTCCTGTACTATATTGTACTATACTGACTGTATGTACTATATACTTCCTGTACTGTACTATACTGACTGTATGTACTATATACTTACTGCACTATACTATACTATACTGACTGTATGTACTATATACTTCCTGTACTATATTGTACTATACTGACTGTATGTACTATATACTTCCTGTACTGTACTACACTGACTGTATGTACTATATACTTCCTGTACTATACTATACTGACTGTATGTACTATATACTTCCTGTACTATATTGTA
This sequence comes from Oncorhynchus masou masou, assembly GCF_036934945.1. Classification (NCBI taxonomy): domain Eukaryota; kingdom Metazoa; phylum Chordata; class Actinopteri; order Salmoniformes; family Salmonidae; genus Oncorhynchus; species Oncorhynchus masou. The sequence goes on from NW_027004755.1 coordinate 99,187, forward strand.
CTATACTGACTGTATGTACTATATACTTCCTGTACTATATTGTACTATACTGACTGTATGTACTATATACATCCTGTACTGTACTACACTGACTGTATGTACTATATACTTCCTGTACTATACTATACTGACTGTATGTACTATATACTTCCTGTACTATATTGTACTATACTGACTGTATGTACTATATACTTCCTGTACTGTACTACACTGACTGTATTTACTATATACCTCCTGTACTATACTATACTGACTGTATGTACTATATACTTCCTGTACTATATTGTACTATACCGACTGTATGTACTATATACTTCCTGTACTGTACTACACTGACTGTATGTACTATATACTTCCTGTACTATACTGTACTATACTGACTGTATGTACTATATACTGTTTCTCTCCTCCAGTTCTCTCTCTCTCTACGGCAGATTGGCATTCACTCTATCTTTCTGTTTCCCTGTAGTCTCTGTTTCTCTCCCCCAGTTCTCTCCTCTCCATAATTTTGGTTTAAACTGAGACACATCACTATTAGATAATTAAACTATTTAAATCTTTACATCTTCACCCAGCTGTTGCTTAGCAGTTGAAAACATAATTGAATGAAAGTTATTTACCTGACAAAGACGACGAACTGACAGTAGAGAGTCGCTGACACCCAGGCATCTAATGCTGCTCTGAGAGAGAGAGAAGAGAGAGAGAGAGAGAGAGAGAGAGAGAGGTTTACTCCATTCTTAACAAACTGATGTTTATCTGAGGACAGATCAGCTGGACTGAGAAGTAAATTTATACTACCAAAATGTCACCTGCCACACACACACACACAGACACAGAAAGAGCGGGGCGGGGTGAGGGTGAAAATAACAAGTGCATCGTGCTGAGCAGTGGGGTGTGAAAGAGCCAATAACACCCCTTTGAATTGAATTGAGATAGAGATAGAGAGAGAGATATAGAGATATATATATATAGAGAGAGAGAGAGAGAGAGAGACAGAGAGACAGAGAGACAGAGGCTCAGTGAGCACAGCCTTGCCATTGAGAAGGGTAGACACAGGAAAACCTGGCTCCCTGTAGAGGAAAGGCTGTGCAACTACTGCACAATAGCAGAACCTGAGATCGAGCTGCATTTCCTGACAAAATGTTTAAAAAATATATATAAAACAATTAGAGTGTCATTTTCCCAAATTTGAAACCCTTATTTAAGGTTTCAAAGACCTCTCTGATGAGGATAGGCTACCCGTCCTGTTGGGGGAGGACGCAGAGAGCTGTGGGTTAGCAGCGCACTACATTGCTGCCTGCCATAAGATGAGGGACAATGTCTGACAGACCAACCAACCTGCACATGTCCTCTACTGTATGCTTATTGTTATTGTTGAATGTAGGGTTATTTTGACCCTTGGTTATTGTTGTTACTGTTGTCCCGTTGACAATTTTGATTCTCATTTTTATTTATTTTCATATTGTAAATATCCGAAATAAGCTTTGACAATATGTACATTGTTACGTCATGCCAATAAAGCGAATTGAATTGAGCGAGAGATAGAGAAATAGAGGGAGGGGGAGAGACAGAGAGAGAGAGAGGGAGGGAGAGAGAATCAATTGTTCTTAAATTTTATTTCCCATATTTGTCACCATTTCCATTTGACAATAAGTTTGTTTTAGTTACAGCTCTCCAAAAAACTCTCCACAGTCTATACAATGGATCTGGAAGGGTCCCGGCGGAGGCTTGTTTGCAGAGCACTCTACCGAGTTCCGTTTTGCATAGACTGTGAAGCCACTGTGGAGAGCCCATAGAGGTAGATAGAGGACTCATCTTTGTATATGAGCCATTATAGAGCACTACAGTGGAGGTGTCAGAATTTACGAAACTCAGTGGAGGCACACTACACCCTGGCGTGACGTTGTGGTAACCATGGAGACTCACCCTGGCCTGATGTTGTGATAACCATGGAGGCCCACCCTGGCCTGATGTTGTGATAACCATGGAGGCTCACCCTGGCGTGACGTTGTGGTAACCATGGAGGCTCACCCTGGCCTGATGTTGTGATAACCATGGAGGCTCACCCTGGCCTGATGTTGTGATAACCATGGAGGCTCACCCTGGCGTGACGTTGTGGTAACCATGGAGGCTCACCCTGGCGTGACGTTGTGGTAACCATGGAGGCTCACCCTGGCCTGATGTTGTGATAACCATGGAGGCCCACCCTGGCCTGATGTTGTGATAACCATGGAGACTCACCCTGGCCTGGCAATTAGATGAACAAAAATTTAAGCTTTCAACCTATATAAGACACTTATATCTACCTAAATGTTTAATATCCATAACGTGTATGATGATTTATTTGAATTGCGCGCCCTCCAGTTTCACAGGACGTTTTTAAATGTATTGCGTATTAAAACTTGCCAAAAGACTCCAGGATTCAGGTATCCATTTCAATAGAACATCACTGCAACAACAACTGTCCAGAGTGCAGAATTACTGAGGAATTGACCAATGCTCAACACCGGTTGATTGTGGCCGGTGTCAAAAAGCTTAATTGAATTGTTCTCAGCAGCACAGTTAGAGTCACCAACGGTCTGGATAACATGAAAACAGCCTAACCAGCTCTACTAAGGAGAGTAAAATGGTCAGAGTTTGGTTGGGGGCTGAAGCCTAAGATGATTCTTATGGCATTGTACACGGTCAGAGTGAACCAGAGTGTCTTGACACAACGAGGGGCCAAACAAGCTGTACAAACTAAACGGAAACAGGACGTCTTATTTAATGAAATGGGCTGCAGTCTGCCGTGAGCCATTCATTCATGTAACGTTATACGGGTAAGAGTCCAGCTACAGGTTCAGATACTATATGTTTCTAATGTTGTCAGAAAGTTGTTTTCATTGCAAGTTAAAGCTTATTGTTAGCTTGCTAGCTGACGTTAGATGGCTGGCTAGCTGACGTTAGATAGCTGGCTGGCTAGCTGACGTTAGATGGCTGGCTGGCTAGCTGACATTAGATGGCTGGCTGGCTAGCTGACGTTAGATGGCTGGCTGGCTAGCTGACGTTAGATGGCTGGCTGGCTAGCTGATGTTAGATGGCTGGCTGGCTTAGATGGCTGGCTGGCTAGCTGACGTTAGATGGCTGGCTGGCTAGCTGACGTTAGATGGCTGGCTGGCTAGCTGACGTTAGATGGCTGGCTGGCTAGCTGACGTTACATGGCTGGCTGGCTAGCTGATGTTAGATGGCTGGCTGGCTAGCTGGCGTTAGATGGCTGGCTGGCTGCTGGCGTTAGATGGCTGGCTGGCTAGCTGACGTGGCTAGATGGCTGGCTGGCTGGCTAGCTGACGTTAGATGGCTGGCTGGCTAGATTAGATGGCTGGCTGGCTGGCTGGCTAGCTGACTGTTAGATGGCTGGCTGGCTGACGTTAGATGGCTGGCTGGCTAGCTGTTAGATGGCTGGCTGGCTAGCTGACGTTAGATGGCTGGCTGGCTAGCTGACGTTAGATGGCTGGCTGGCTAGCTGCTGGCTTAGATGGCTGGCTGGCTAGCTGGCGTTAGATGGCTGATGGCTGGCTGGCTAGCTGGCGTTAGATGGCGGCTTAGATGGCTGGCTGGCTAGCTGACGTTAGATGGCTGGCTGGCTAGCTGACGTTAGATGGCTGGCTGGCTAGCTGGCTTAGATGGCTGGCTGGCTAGCTGGCGTTAGATGGCTGGCTGGCTAGCTGACGTTAGATGGCTGGCTGGCTAGCTGACGTTAGATGGCTGGCTGGCTAGCTGACGTTAGATGGCTGGCTGGCTAGCTGACGTTAGATGGCTGGCTGGCTAGCTGACGTTAGATGGCTGGCTGGCTAGCTGACGTTAGATGGCTGGCTGGCTAGCTGACGTTAGATGGCTGGCTGGCTAGCTGACGTTAGATGGCTGGCTGGCTGGCTAGCTGACGTTAGATGGCTGGCTGGCTAGCTGACGTTAGATGGCTGGCTGGCTAGCTGACGTTAGATGGCTGGCTGGCTAGCTGACGTTAGATGGCTGGCTGGCTAGCTGACGTTAGATGGCTGGCTGGCTAGCTGACGTTAGATGGCTGGCTGGCTAGCTGACGTTAGATGGCTGGCTGGCTAGCTGATGGCGTTAGATGGCTGGCTGGCTAGCTGACGTTAGATGGCTGGCTGGCTAGCTGACGTTAGATGGCTGGCTGGCTAGCTGACGTTAGATGGCTGGCTGGCTAGCTGACGTTAGATGGCTGGCTGGCTAGCTGACGTTAGATGGCTGGCTGGCTAGCTGATGGCGGCTGGCTAGATGGCTGGCTGGCTAGCTGACGTTAGATGGCTGGCTGGCTAGCTGGCGTTAGATGGCTGGCTGGCTAGCTGACGTTAGATGGCTGGCTGGCTAGCTGACGTGGCTAGATGGCTGGCTGGCTAGCTGACGCTAGATGGCTGGCTGGCTAGCTGACGTTAGATGGCTGGCTGGCTAGCTGACGTTAGATGGCTGGCTGGCTAGCTGACGTTAGATGGCTGGCTGGCTAGCTGACGTTAGATGGCTGGCTGGCTAGCTGACGTTAGATGGCTGGCTGACATTAGATGGCTGGCTGGCTGACGTTAGATGGCTGGCTGGCTAGCTGACGTTAGATGGCTGGCTGGCTAGCTGACGTTAGATGGCTGGCTGGCTAGCTGACGTTAGATGGCTGGCTGGCTAGCTGACGTTAGATGGCTGGCTGGCTAGCTGACGTTAGATGGCTGGCTAGCTGACGTTAGATGGCTGGCTGGCTAGCTGACGTTAGATGGCTGGCTGGCTGGCTAGCTGACGTTAGATGGCTGGCTGGCTAGGCTGGCTGGCTAGCGTTAGATGGCTGGCTGGCTAGCTGACGTTAGATGGCTGGCTGGCTAGCTGACGTTAGATGGCTGGCTGGCTAGCTGACGTTAGATGGCTGGCTGGCTAGCTGACGTTAGATGGCTGGCTGGCTGGCTTAGATGGCTGGCGTTAGATGGCTGGCTGGCTGCTGGCTGGCTAGCTGACGTTAGATGGCTGGCTGGCTTAGCTGGCTGGCTACGTTAGATGGCTGGCTGGCTAGCTGACGTTAGATGGCTGGCTTTAGATGGCTGGCTGGCTAGCAGACGTTAGATGGCGTTATGATGGCTGGCTGGCTAGCTGACGTTAGATGGCTGGCTGGCTGCTGGCTGGCTGACGTTAGATGGCTGGCTGGCTGGCTAGCTGACGTTAGATGGCTGGCTGGCTAGCTGACGTTAGATGATGGCTGGCTGGCTGGCTGACGTTAGATGGCTGGCTGAGATGGCTGGCTGGCTGACTGTTAGATGGCTGGCTGGCTAGCTGGCTGGCTACGTTAGATGGCTGGCTGGCTAGCGTTAGATGGCTGGCTAGCTGACATTAGATGGCTGGCTGGCTAGCTGGCTGGCTGACGTTAGATGGCTGGCTGGCTGGCTGGCTGGCTGGCGTTAGATGGCTGGCTAGCGTTAGATGGCTGGCTGGCTAGCTGACGTTAGATGGCTGGCTGGCTAGCTGACGTTAGATGGCTGGCTGGCTGACGTTAGATGGCTGGCTGGCGTGGCTGGCTGGCTGACGTTAGATGGCTGGCTGGCTGACGTGATGGCTGGCTGGCTGGCTGTTAGATGGCTGGCTGGCTGGCTAGCTGACGTTAGATGGCTGGCTGGCTGGCTGACGTTACATGGCTGGCTGGCTAGCTGACGTTAGATGGCTGGCTGGTGTTAGAGTTTCGTAAATTCTAATCTGGTATCAGGATAAATATAACAATGAGTCACCAATTGTATACTATGTATTTTTTATTAGCTAAGCAATAAATGGCAAATGCAACTTTGGTATATACGGGCTCACTGTAATACCACGCAGGGCAGAACAGGGAGCTGACAGGATGTATGTAAACAGCTGTTCTTAAACTGTGATAGACATAGTTCCAACCCGTCTGTTGGCCTATCACAGTAGAGGCTGAGCGTGGTTTAGACGTCCCCGCCTCTTGGCGCTTCTTGGAGTCCTCCCACCGTCGATGTATAGATCCTTACTGTTCTGGTATCGCAGCCTAGTTATAACAGTTGCTCAGTTCCTGCTATTGTGTTGTTCAGTATTTTTCCATCTCAGTTAAACCTCGTGATGACCACCCCTCCCTATACCTGATTAACCACAACTTTGTAAGATACAGCAAGTCACACCATGTGCTCAATATTGTTACATACAAACACAAGGACAAAGCATATGCTTATCTACAATTTTGCAACATGCAGGTCACACCATGTTACTCAGTTCTTGTCACACACACAAACAGGCAAGTAGATGTAGCAAGCAGTTGTTTAATCTCATGATGATGCTCAAGTGTAGTCTCTGAATGTCCTTGGGTGGCCCAGCCAGAGCCCAGACTTGAACCCGATCGAACATCTCTGGAGAGAAAATAGCTGTGCAGCAATGCTCCCCATCCAACCTGACAGAGCTTGAGAGGATCTGCAGAGAAGAATGGGAGAAAACTCCCCAAATACAGGTGTGCCAAGCTTGTAGCACCATACCCAAGAAGACTAGAGGCTGTAATCGCTGCCAAAGGTGCTTCAACAAATTACTGAGTAAAGGGTCTGAATACTTATGTAAATGTAAATGGGATATTTCAGTTGTTTTTTATACATTTTCCAAAAATTCAACAACAAAAAAATCTGTTTTTGCTTTCTCATTTTAGGGTGTAGGGTAATTATATGGTGATGTCATTATGGGGTATTGTGATGTAATTATGGGGTATTGTGTGTAGATTGATAATCAAAAACCCTATTTAATCCATTTTAGAATAAGGTTGTAACGTAACAAAATGTGGAAAAGTAAAGGGGTCTGAATACTTTCCGAAGGCTCTGTATATCAGTACACTCGTAACAACCTAAGCATTATGAAACTTCTATTCAATCAAATAAACCTCACGTAGCAAATAAGCCATACATTTTTGTTGTTGACCAAATTCAACACTCTCTCATTGTCCTCCGTACAGAAACTAGGTAGGCAGCCGCCTCTCTGTGCTGGTGGTGGCTGTCTAACAATCTGATGGCCTTGTCTATATAAGATCCCACAGTTGACAGCGCATGTCAAAGCAAAAAGCCATGACCAAATTCAACGCTCTCTCATCGACCTCCATGCAGAAACTCCTTGCTTGATGGGTGGAAAAACTGAAAAAAACACCACCTGCTGGAGATAGATTTTCCACCGAGTCGGGCCTCTCTCTTTACCTCTTCCTCTCTGCTATGACTGAGACAAAGATATTTAACCCCTTCTGTCTGTGACTGAGGCTAAAGCCTTGTTTACATGATCCATAAGCACTCCGTTACATTGTGCCGGATTTCATGCCATTTAAACGTCCAAACGGAGTGGAAACGGTTGAAGGCTCCGTTGAACAGGAAGTTATCCAAACTTTTTTTTGGTGTTGGTTTTATGGGATAGCTGGCAACTTGTAAACAATTACCCATTCCTTTAAGTGAGTACTATTTTAATAGCAATATTGACTATCCTACCGATTCTTGACTTCAGCGATGTCATTTACAAAATAGTCTCCAACACTCTACTCAGCGAATTGGATGCAGTCTATCACAGTGCCATCCGTTTTGTCACCAAAGCACCATATACCACCTACCACTGTGACCTGTACACTCTCGTCGGCTGGCCCTCGCTACATATTCGTTGCCTAACCCACTGGCTCCAGGTCATCTATAAGTCTTTGCTAGGTAAAGCTCCGCCTTGAGGCTCACTGGTCACCATAACACCCACCTGTAGCACACGCTCCAGCGGGTATATCTCACTGGTCATCCCCAAAGCCAACACCCCCTTTGGCTGCCTTTCCTTCCAGTTCTCTGCTGCCAATGACTGGAACAAATTGCAAAAATCACTGAAGTTGGAGACTTATATCTCCCTCACTAACTTTAAGCATCAGCTGTCAGAGCAGCTTAAGAAACAGTGTTGCATCTTTTTTGGCATTGAATTCATGTAAGGAATCTGACATCAGTAGATGTATAATCAAGCACATTTATAAAGATTTTACACTATTATGGAGAGATGTACTGTTTGGATTCTTTACTGAGGATAGAAAGAAGTTGAAACTATTTTATGTAATTCATTTCATTATTCTTTTGACCAAATTTCATATTCACAAATGTACATTTACAAACAAAACATTTTATTACCTTGCAAAAATAAATTGAACATTATTTTAAGACAATTAAATACTCTTGACAAAAAAGCTGTTAGATGATAAACGTTTGTACGCCCCTTAATATTCTACCCCTTAGCCCCAGCCCCGCCCCTTAGCCCAAATATCCTTTGTATATTCTTTATATATACTTGTTTTCCCCATGTACTTGTTGTATTGATTTGATGTTAATAAAATAATAATACAAAATAATATATATATTTTTGTAATTCGTTGGCAGCCATATTGGATGTTCTTATCGCTGATGTCCCTGGAACAGTGATCAAGTCCGTGAAGATGTCCGAGTGGTGCAGCAGTCTAAGCCACTGCATCTCAGTACAAGAAGCATCACTACAGTCCCTGAATCAAATCCAGGTTTTATCACATCCGGCCATGATTGGGAGTCCCCATAGGGCATTAGCCGGGGTCGGCCGTCATTGTAAATAAGTATTTGTTCTGACTTAAAAAATAAAGCGTAATGAAATACGTCACGTAAACGGGGCAGGCTCGCTGACAACGCGGAACTAGTAGAGGATTCACGTGATTGTCAGTCGGACATGTTTCCCCAGCGGACAACCTGTCTGGACTGCGACGATGTATTCAGCAGGAACAGAGAGTTTGATCAAACAAGCCAGGTAAGACCCGGCAGTTAGCGGTGTTCAGAACAGAGTCAAGCCGGGGAAAGGACACTGTTCTTCGCCTGCTTCTGTCCGTCGTACCCCGCTGCTGTCATGTTGTTTGGTGTTAACTTGCTCTTGTCACTGCGCAACTAACAAACCGAGTTGCAAGGTACACTGAACAAAAATATAAACGCAACCATTTCAAAGATTTTAGTGAGTTACTAGAAGGAAATCAGTCAATTTAAGTAAAACATTTTAGGCCCTAATCAATAGATGTCACATGACTGAGTATACAGATATGGATCTGTTGGTAACAGATACTTGAAAAAAAGGGGTAGTGGCGTGGTTAAGAAAACCCGTCAGTATCTGTTGTGACCACAATTGTCCTCATGCAGCGCATCTCCTTCGTATAGAGTTGATCAGGCTGTTGATTGTGGAATGTTGTCCCACTCTTCAATATTACATAAAACAAATAAAATAAAAATGGCTGTTTATTTATTTGATTTATTTAACCAGGTAGGCTAGTTGAGAACAAGTTCTCATTTACAACTGCGACCTGGCCAAGATAAAGCAAAGCAGTGAGACACAAACAACAACACAGAGTTACACATGGAATAAACAAAACATACAGTCAATAATACAGTAGAACAAAAGAAAACAAAAAGTCTATATACAGTGAATGCAAATGAGGTAAGTTAAGGAAATAAATAGGCCATGGTGGCGAAGTAATTACAATATAGCAATTAAACAGTGGAATGGTAGATCGGCAGAGGATGAATGTGCAGGTAGAGATACTGGGGTGCAAAGGAGCAAAATAAATAAATACCAGTATGGGGATGAGGTAGGTAGATAGATGGGCTGTTTACAGATAGGCTAAGTGCAGGTGCAGTGATCTGTAAAATGCTCTGGCAGCTGGTGCTTAAAGCTAGTGAGAGAGATGTGAGTCTCCAGCTTCAGAGATTTTTGCAATTCGTTCCAGTCATGGGCAGCAGAGAACTGGAAGGAAAGACGACCAAAGGAGGAATTGGCTTTGGGGGTGACAGGTGAGGTATACGCGTGCTGGTGGGTGCTGCTATGGTGACCAGTGAGGTATACCAGCTGGAGCGCATGCTACGAGTGGGTGCTGCTATGGTGACCAGTGAGGTATACCTGCTGGAGCGCATGCTGGAGTGGGTGCTGCTATGGTGACCAGTGAGGTATACCAGCTGGAGCACGCATGGGTGGGTGCTGCTATGGTGACCAGTGAGATATACCTGCTGGAGCGTGTGCTACGAGTGGGTGCTGCTATGGTGACCAGTGAGATATACGCATGCTGCTGGGTGCTGCTATGGTGACCAGTGAGGTATACCTGCTGGAGCGCATGCTGCGAGTGGGTGCTGCTATGGTGACCAGTGAGGTATATCTGCTGGAGCTGCTATGGTGACCAGTGAGATATACCTGCTGGAGTGAGTGCTGCTATGGTGACCAGTGAGATATACCTGCTGGAGCGCGTGCTGGGTGCGAGTGGGTGCTGCTATGGTGACCAGTGACCAGTGAGGTATATCTGCTGGAGCGCGTGCTACTGCTATGGTGACCAGTGAGGTATATCTGCTGGAGTGAGTGCTGCTATGGTGACCAGTGAGCTGAAATAAGGCGGGGATTTACCTAGTAGAGACTTGTAGATAACCTGTAGCCAGTGGGTTTGGCGACGAGTATGAAGCGAGGGCCAACCAACGAGAGCGTACAGGTCGCAATGGTGGGTAGTGTATGGGGCTTTGGTGACAAAACGGATGGCACTGTGATAGACTGCATCCAGTTTGTTGAGTAGAGTGTTGGAGGCTATTTTATAGATGACATGTAGCTAGCATCTGTAAACAGTCATATAACACCAGACTAGCCTGACATGTAGCTATCATCTGTAAACAGGCATATAACACCAGACTAGCCTGACATGTAGCTAGCATCTGTAAACAGGTATATAACACCAGACTAGCCTGACATGTAGCTATCATCTGTAAACAGGCATATAACACCAGACTAGCCTGACATGTAGCTATCATCTGTAAACAGGCATATAACACCAGACTAGCCTGACATGTAGCTATCATCTGTAAACAGGTATATAACACCAGACTAGCCTGACATGTAGCTAGCATCTGTAAACGGCATATAACACCGGATCCAGAAGTTCAAACGTCGTCGTGAGAGTCAAAAAGCCTCGGCGACTCTGGTTTCCCCTAGTGGATATCCACTACACAAGGCCTCTTGCAGTCTGGCTCCCCCTAGTGGATATCCTAGACACTGACTTCCTCTCTGGGTGGGACGCAACAAAAAGATTCCCCTGCCCTCAAAACAACGACTCCACCCATGTGCAGTTACGCATGTAGATAACCAGAGAGTAGCTTGTAGGTTCCTTTACACAGCTAACTTGCCAAATTATTCTGAAATTATTTTTTTTAAAGATAAGCTTGAAATGGGCGTGGTCTAATTGATTTAACAACCAACAGGTTTAGGTTTCATAATAAATCAGAAAATCAACAGTTATTTCTGATAACAAAGTTAGCTGGCTAACTCATCGACCCTGCCTTGTAGTACACCTCTCTGGAGTCGTTCACCACTGACCCGTAGCTGCATGAAGGTGACGGCTGTGATGTTGTTTCCAGGGAGATCGGGGAGGAGGAGCTACAGAAGTTCTACTGCAGGATCACCAAGCAGCTGATGGGTAAAGAACACGGCCATGATGTCATCGACTCACTCCAGAGACTACACCTGATCATGGCCTCCACCAAGTACACTAGGAGGTACCCTACACCCTAAACCCTAACTGACTACACCTGATCATGGCCTCAACCAAGTACACTAGGAGGTACCCTACACCCTAAACCCTAACTGACTACACCTGATCATGGCCTCAACCTAGTACACTAGGAGGTACCCTAAACCCTAAACCCTACACCCTACTGACCACCTGATCATGGCCTCAACCTAGTACACTAAACTACACCTGATCATGGCCTCAACCTAGTACACTAGGAGGTACCCTAAACCCTACACCCTAAACCCTAACTGACTACACCTGATCATGGCCTCCACCTAGTACACTAGGAGGTACCCTACACCCTAAACCCTAACTGACTACACCTGATCATGGCCTCAACCTAGTACACTAGGAGGTACCCTACACCCTAAACCCTACACCCTAAACCCTAACTGACTACACCTGATCATGGCCTCCACCTAGTACACTAGGAGGTACCCTACATCCTACCTACACCCTAAACCCTAACTGACTACACCTGATCATGGCCTCCACCTAGTACACTAGGAGGTACCCTACACCCTAAACCCTTGCACCTAGTACAGTAAGACTGTGTGTCTCTCTGGTCCTGAAGAGGGTTGCAGGTGTTGGGCTGTCATATCTGTAAAGAATGGAAGACCATAGTTGAATTTTCATGTGTTTTATAGCTGGGCTGAAACAAAAACTTGCACGCTTGCCTTCCCCATGGTACTGGGTGGTTGCATTAGCGTGTTGTCATGGTAACCTGTGTATATGTGTTGTCCACAGGCTGCCAGTGGAGCTGCATCAGCGTCTGCTGTCGCTTTGTGTGTCTTCCTCTGTGGAGCAGCTGACTGTGTTGACCTCGGCAGTACTCAGAGAAACACTGCCCCCCTCTGGTCCGGGGCAGATCTACACCATACATGACCACAGCCCTTTACCCAGTCATACAGCTGCTTTAATGCTGTCACAGGTACACATCCATACTGAATAGGCTCGTGGCAAGTCCCCCAAAATGTTGTTACCCGAGGTTTAACAAACCCCAACCATGTTTTTCCATATGTCTAACATCTCCCATATATGAAATGGATGTGTCAAAATATTTTACTGTAATGGTGGTTAAATTGATAAATATTGTGACACACCCCCTTAACTCATTCTTTTCGGTCGGCGTTCAATACACAACAGGTGATACTGTATGTCAGGACCATACAGGAATGACTGAGAGAACATTTGACTCAGAAAGTTGTGTATTGAACAGCTACCATAAAGTGAAGTTTACATTCATCATAAATATATTTGATATTTTAGCATATTGTATCTGTGTGTTTACAGGTTCAAAATGCGTTAAGATATTCTAATGCTGTTTGTTTGTGTATGTAGTGCAGACGACTGACTGCTTGTATTCCTAATTTGAGCAATATCAGAGCTTTTTACACAGCCATCCATTTCATATAAGGTTGGGCTTTGTTATACCTCGGGTAGAGGTCTCTCAAAACATAAAGCCCTTTTGAAGGATTGGCCACTAGCCTGTGAAACTCTGTCTCTGTCTCTCTGTCTGTCGCTTTCTCTCTGCCGCTTTCTCTCTGTCTCTGTCTCTCTTTCTCTCTGTCTCTTTCTCTTTGTCTCTCTGTCTCTGTCTCTTTCTCTCTGTCTCTTTCTCTCTGTCTCTTTCTCTCTGTCTCTTTCTCTCTGTCTCTTTCTCTCTGGCTCTCTGTCTCTTTCTCTCTGTCTCTTTCTCTCCGGCTCTTTCTCTCTGGCTCTTTCTCTCTGGCTCTTTCTCTCTGGCTCTTTCTCTCTGGCTCTCTGGCTCTTTCTCTCTTTCTCTCTGGCTCTTTCTCTCTGTCTTTCTCTCCGGCTCTTTCTCTCTGGCTCTTTCTCTCTGGCTCTTTCTCTGGCTCTTTCTCATCTGGCTCTTTCTCTCTTTCTCTCTGGCTCTTTCTCTCTTTCTCTGGCTCTTTCTCTGGCTCTTTCTCTCTTTTCTCTCTGGCTCTTTCTCCTGGGACTCTTTCTCTCTGGCTCTTTCTCTCTGGCTCTTTCTCTCTGGCTCTTTCTCTCTGGCTCTTTCTCTCTCTCTGGCTCTTTCTCTCTGGCTCTTTCTCTCTTTCTCTCTGGCTCTTTCTCTCTTTCTCTCTGGCTCTTTCTCTCTGGCTCTTTCTCTCTGGCTCTTTCTCTCTGGCTCTTTCTCTCTGTCTCAGGCAGAGTCTAAAGAAGACCTGTCAGCTCTCTCCTCTCTCCTCCTTCGAAGTTTGGAGGGACGACCAGCAGGCATACTCTCTCACCTTCACACTCTGCCTCTTCTCAACACCATCATCACCTACTGCCCAGAGAGCCTTACTGAAGGTAAAACGGACACAGGCGTGTATCTGTGCTTGAGAAGAGCTTGCGATTATGTGATTCTCTCTTGTTGTGTGTGTCTGTCGTTCTCTGCAAACATCAAAGGGGAATGATTTAGACCTGGGACACCAGGTGGGTTATTCCCCTCTAATCAGGGACTGATTTAGACCTGGGACACCAGGTGGGTGATTCCCCTCTAATCAGGGACTGATTTAGACCTGGGACACCAGGTGGGTTATTACCCTCTAATCAGGGCCTGATTTAGACCTGGGACACCAGGTGGGTTATTCCCCTCTAATCAGGGACTGATTTAGACCTGGGACAATATGGGTTACTAACTCTAATCAGGTACTGATTTAGACCTGGGACAACAGGGTTATTCACCCTATCTAATCAGGGACTGATTTAGACCTGGTTGTCACCAGGTGGGTTATATACCCTACTAATCAGGGACTGATTTAGACCTGGGACAACAGGTGGGTTATTCCCCTCAGGGACTGAATATACTAGACTGTAATATGTGGTTGTCCCCTCTAATCAGGACTGAATATACTGGGACAACAGGTGGGTTATTCCCCTCTAATCAGGGACTGATTTAGACCTGGGACACCAGGTGGGTGATTACCTCTAATCAGGGACTGATTTAGACCTGGGAATATGTGGTTGTCTCCCTGTAATCTGAATATACTAACTACTGTAATACCTGGGACACCTAGCTATCTGAATATACTAACTACACCAGGTGGGTTAATCATGGACTGATTTAGACCTGGGACAACAGGTGGGTCCACCTAGCTATCTGAATATACTAACTACTGTAATATGTGGTTGTCTCACCTAGCTATCTGAATATACTAACTACTGTAATATGTGGTTGTCTCACCTAGCTATCTGAATATACTCTACTGTAATATGTGGTTGTCTCACCTAGCTATCTGAATATACTAACTACTGTAATATGTGGTTGTCTCACCTAGCTATCTGAATATACTAACTACTGTAATATGTGGTTGTCTCACCTAGCTATCTGAATATACTAACTACTGTAATATGTGGTTGTCTCACCTAGCTATCTGAATATACTAACTACTGTAATATGTGGTTGTCTCACCTAGCTATCTGAATATACTAACTACTGTAATATGTGGTTGTCTAGCTATCTGAATATACTAACTACTGTAATATGTGGTTGTCTAGCTATCTGAATATACTAACTACTGTAATATGTGGTTGTCTCACCTAGCTATCTGAATATACTAACTACTGTAATATGTGGTTGTCTCACCTCGCTATCTGAATATACTAACTACTGTAATATGTGGTTGTCTCACCTAGCTATCTGAATATACTAACTACTGTAATATGTGGTTGTCCACCTAGCTATCTGAATATACTAACTACTGTAATATGCGGTTGTCTCACCTAGCTATCTGAATATGAATATTCTAAATGGTGTGTGTGTGTGTGTGTGTGTAGATCATGTGACCCTGCTCAGTAAGAGGCTTGTCGATTGGCTGCGCTACGCCAGTGTTCAACAGGGAGGTGTGGCTTCGTCAGGAGGGTTTTTCACTGGCCCTCGAATACGTCAGGTGACCTCTAATAAACCAATCAAATCACTGCATATGTTTACATGCAGAACTGTAATGAAACATCTGGACGTTCTGAATGTCTTTTCTAAATGGTGTGTGTGTGTGTGTGTAGCCGGGGCCAGTGGTGGAGCTGGACGGCTGTGTGTGTGGTGATTTCTTCACGGTGCTGTGTGTCAGCCAAGCCTTCTCAGACGACCAATGGATGAACCTCTACAGTTTCTCTCTGCTACGCCATTGGCTGATCACATACCACAATGTAACGGATGGCAACAACAGCACAGACGCAGGTGTGTGGGGGGAGGTTCCATTGAGATGTGAATGGGGGTTATATTTGGTTGTATCTCTGGTCTGCCAGCTCAGTCTCTCCTTCTTCCATGGTAAGGTGTCTAGCTGACTGACTGGCTGGCTAGCTGGCTGGC
The DNA here is from genome assembly GCF_036934945.1 of Oncorhynchus masou masou. NCBI lineage: Eukaryota > Metazoa > Chordata > Actinopteri > Salmoniformes > Salmonidae > Oncorhynchus > Oncorhynchus masou. The sequence continues at coordinate 115,065 of NW_027004755.1, forward strand.
CAGCTGACTGACTCACATGCTGACTGACTGTTTACTGGCTGACTGACTGACTACAGGCTGGCTGGCTTGCTGACTGGCTGACTACTGACTGGCTGACTACTGGCTGGCTGACTACTGGCTGGCTGACTACTGGCTGGCTGACTGACTGGCTGACTGACTGACTGGCTGACTACTGGCTGACTGACTGGCTGACTACAGGCTGACTGACTGGCTGACTACAGGCTGGCTGGCTGGCTGACTACAGGCTGGCTGGCTGGCTGACTACAGGCTGGCTGACTGACTGGCTGACTACAGGCTGGCTGACTGACTGGCTGACTACAGGCTGGCTGACTGACTGGCTGACTACAGGCTGGCTGACTACAGGCTGGCTGACTGACTGGCTGACTACAGGCTGGCTGACTGACTGGCTGACTACTGGCTGACTGACTGGCTGACTACTGGCTGACTGACTGACTACTGGCTGGCTGGCTGACTGACTACTGGCTGGCTGGCTGACTACAGGCTGGCTGGCTGACAGACTACAGGCTGGCTGACTGACTCACATGCTGGCTGTCTAGCTGACTGACTGTTTACTGGCTGACTGACTGACTACAGGCTGGCTGGCTGACTACTGGCTTGCTGACTGGCTGACTACTGGCTGACTACTGGCTGGCTGACTACTGGCTGGCTGGCTGACTACTGACTGGCTGACTACTGGCTGGCTGACTGGCTGACTACTGACTGACTGACTGGCTGGCTGACTACAGGCTGGCTGGCTGGCTGACTACAGGCTGGCTGGCTGGCTGACTACAGGCTGGCTGGCTGGCTGACAGACTACAGGCTGGCTGACTGACTCACATGCTGGCTGTCTAGCTGACTGACTGTTTACTGACTGACTGACTACAGGCTGGCTGGCTGACTACTGGCTGACTACTGGCTTGCTGACTGGCTGACTACTGACTGGCTGACTACTGGCTGACTACTGGCTGGCTGACTGGCTGACTACTGGCTGGCTGGCTGACTACTGGCTGACTACTGGCTGGCTGACTGGCTGACTACTGGCTGGCTGACTGGCTGGCTGACTACAGGCTGGCTGGCTGGCTGACTGCTGGCTGGCTGGCTGGCTGACTACTGGCTGGCTGGCTGACAGACTACAGTCTGGCTGACTGACTCACATGCTGGCTGTCTAGCTGACTGTTTACTGACTGACTGACTGACTACAGGCTGGCTGGCTGACTGACTGGCTTGCTGACTGACTGGCTGACTACTGACTGGCTGACTACTGGCTGACTGGCTGGCTGGGCTGGCTGACTACTGGCTGGCTGGCTGACTACTGGCTGGCTGACTACTGGCTGGCTGACTACTGGCTGGCTGACTACTGACTGGCTGACTACTGACTGGCTGACTACTGACTGGCTGACTACTGGCTGGCTGACTGGCTGGCTGACTGGCTGGCTGACTACAGGCTGGCTGGCTGACTGGCTTACTACTGGCTGGCTGACTACTGGCTGGCTGGCTGACTACTGGCTGGCTGGCTGACTACTGGCTGGCTGGCTGACTACTGGCTGGCTGGCTGACTGGCTGGCTGGCTGGCTGGCTGACTACAGGCTGGCTGGCTGACTTACTGGCTGACTGACTACTGGCTGACTGACTGACTGACTACTGGCTGGCTGACTGACTACAGGCTGGCTGGCTGACTTGGCTGACTACTGACTGGCTGACTACTGGCTGACTACTGGCTGGCTGACTGGCTGACTACTGGCTGGCTGGCTGGCTGACTACTGGCTGGCTGACTGGCTGGCTGACTACAGGCTGGCTGGCTGGCTGACTGCTGGCTGGCTGGCTGGCTGGCTGACTACTGGCTGGCTGGCTGACAGACTACAGTCTGGCTGACTGACTCACATGCTGGCTGTCTAGCTGACTGTTTACTGGCTGACTGACTGACTACAGGCTGGCTGGCTGACTACTGGCTGACTGACTGGCTTGCTGACTGACTGAATGACTACTGACTGGCTGACTACTGGCTGACTACTGGCTGGCTGACTACTGGCTGGCTGGCTGGCTGGCTGGCTGGCTGGCTACTGGCTGGCTGACTACTGGCTGGCTGACTACTGACTGGCTGGCTGACTGGCTGGCTGACTACTGGCTGGCTGGCTGACTACTGGCTGGCTGGCTGACTACTGGCTGGCTGGCTGACTGACTACTGGCTGACTGACTGACTACTGGCTGACTGACTGGCTGGCTGGCTGACTACTGGCTGGCTGGCTGACTGACTACAGGCTGGCTGACTGACTACAGGCTGGCTGACTGACTACAGGCTGGCTGTCTAGCTGACTGACTGTTTACTGGCTGACTGACTGACTACAGGCTGGCTGGCTGGCTGACTACTGGCTTGCTGACTGGCTGACTACTGACTGGGTGACTACTGGCTGGCTGACTGGCTGACTACTGGCTGACTGACTACTGGCTGGCTGACTGGCTGGCTGACTGGCTGGCTGACTGGCTGGCTGACTGACTACAGGCTGGTTGGCTGGCTGGCTACTGGCTGGCTGGCTGGCTGACTGACTACAGGCTGGCTGACTGACTGACTGCTGGATGGCTGGCTGACTGACTGACTACTGGCTGGCTGACTGACTGACTGACTACTGGCTGGCTGGCTGGCTGACTGACTACAGGCTGGCTGGCTGACTGGCTTACTACTGGCTGGCTGACTGACTACTCAGGCTGGCTGGCTGACTACAGGCTGGCTGGCTGACTACTGGCTGGCTGGCTGACTGACAGGCTGGCTGACTGGCTGGCTGGCTGACTGGCTGACTACTGGCTGACTCTGACTGGCTGACTACTGACTGGCTGACTGGCTGACTGGCTGGCTGGCTGGCTGACTACAGGCTGGCTGACTACAGGCTGGCTGACTGACTGACTACAGGCTGGCTGGCTGACTGACTACAGGCTGGCTGGCTGGCTGACTACAGGCTGGCTGACTGGCTGCACTGCAGCTGACTGTACTGGCTGGCTGACTGTACTGGCTGGCTGACTGACTACTGGCTGGCTGACTACAGGCTGGCTGACTGGCTGACAGGCTGGCTGACTGGCTGACTACTGACTGGCTGACTACTGGCTGGCTGACTGACTACAGGCTGGCTGACTACTGGCTGGCTGACTACTGGCTGGCTGACTACTGGCTGGCTGACTACTGGCTGGCTGACTACAGGCTGGCTGACTACTGGCCGGCTGACTACTGGCTGGCTGGCTGACTACTGGCTGGCTGACTGACTGGCTGACTACTGGCTGACTGACTGGCTGACTGACTGACTACTGGCTGACTGACTGACTACTGGCTGGCTGACTGACTACTGGCTGGCTGACTGGCTGGCTGGCTACTGGCTGGCTGACTACTGGCTGGCTGACTACTGGCTGACTGACTGGCTGGCTGGCTGACTACTGGCTGACTGGCTGACTACTGACTGGCTGACTACTGACTGGCTGGCTGACTGGCTGACTACTGGCTGGCTGACTGACTACTGGCTGGCTGACTGACTACAGGCTGGCTGGCTGACTACTGGCTGGCTGGCTGACTACAGGCTGGCTGGCTGACTACAGGCTGGCTGGCTGGCTGGCTGACTACAGGCTGGCTGGCTGGCTGACTACAGGCTGGCTGGCTGACTACAGGCTGGCTGGTTGGCTGACTACAGGCTGGCTGACTGGCTGACTACAGGCTGGCTGACTGGCTGACTACAGGCTGGCTGACTGGCTGACTACAGGCTGGCTGACTGGCTGACTACAGGCTGGCTGGCTGGCTGACTACAGGCTTGCTGGCTGGCTGGTAGACTACAGGCTGGCTGCCTGGCTGCATTGCAGCTGGCTGGCTGGCTGACTGTACTGGCTGGCTGACTGTACTGGCTGGCTGACTGTACTGGCTGGCTGACTACAGGCTGTCTGACTACAGACTGTCTGACTACTGACTGACTGACTACTGGCCGGCTGGCTGACTGACTACTGGCCGGCTGGCTGGCTGACTACTGTCTGGCTGACTGTACTGGCTGGCTAACTACTGGCTGGCTGGCTGACTACTGGCTGGCTGGCTGACTGCTGGCTGGCTGGCTGACTACTGGCTGGCTGACTACTGGCTGGCTGACTACTGGCTGGCTACTACTGGCTGACTGACTACTGGCTGGCTGACTACTGGCTGGCTGACTACAGGCTGGCTGACTACAGGCTGGCTGACTACAGGCTGGCTGACTACTGGCTGGCTGACTACTGGCTGGCTGACTACTGGCTGGCCGACTACTGGCTGGCTGACTACTGGCTGGCTGACTGACTACTGGCTGGCGGACTACTGGCTGGCTGGCGGACTACTGGCTGGCGGACTACTGGCTGGCCTACTACTGGCTGTCTGACTACTGGCTGGCTGACTACTGGCTGGCTGACTACTGGCTGGCTGACTCTCTATTAGATGGCTCAGACCTTCAGCCTACCTGTCTCTTCAAATCAACTATTTGCATGTAAACATGTCAGAGATCTGTTCCATTGGTGTTATGCTCATCTTACAATGTGTTGCTTCAACTGGTCAGTCCACCCCTGACCTCTAACCCTTGACCTCTCTGTGGCCCCAGATGACAGGTCGGAGGTGGACGGCTCTGTGGTTTCCATGGTATCAGCCACATCGTCCTCCAGCAGACTCCTTCCTCCTAAAGAACGTCTGAGAGAGAAGAGTTTCCAGTACTGCCAACGCCTCATAGAACAGAGTGACCGCAGTATGTACCCTACACCCTAACCCCTACACTACTGCCTCATAGAACAGAGTGACTGCAGTATGTACCCTACACCCTAACCCCTACACTACTGCCTCATAGAACAGAGTGACCGCAGTATGTACCCTACACCCTAACCCCTACACTACTGCCTCATAGAACAGAGTGACCGCAGTATGTAACCTACACCTAACCCCTACACTACTGCCTCATAGAACAGAGTGACCGCAGTATGTACCCTACACAGTGTGACCGCAGTAACCCCAACCTACCCCTACTACTGCCTCATAGAACAGAGTGACCGCAATATGTACCCTACACCCTAACCCCTACACTACTGCCTCATAGAACAGAGTGACCGCAATATGTACCCTACACCCTAACCCCTACACTACTGCCTCATAGAACAGAGTGACCGCAATATGTACCCTACACCCTAACCCCTACTACTGCCTCACAGTGACCTATGTACCCTATACCCATAGAACAGTGACCCCAGTATGTACCCTACACCCTAACCCCTACACTACTGCCTCATAGAACAGAGTGACCGCAATATGTACCCTACACCCTAACCCCTACACTACAGCAGGGACCCTAACCCCTACACTACAGCATGGACCCTAACCCCTACACTACAGCAGGGACCCTAACCCCTACACTACAGCAGGGACCCTAACCCCTACACTACAGTATGGACCCTAACCCCTACACTACAGCAGGGACCCTAACCCCTACACTACAGCAGGGACCCTAACCCCTACACTACAGCAGGGACCCTAACCCCTACACTACAGCAGGGACCCTAACCCCTACACTACAGCAGGGACCCTAACCCCTACACTACAGCAGGGACCCTAACCCCTACACTACAGCAGGGACCCTAACCCCTACACTACAGCAGGGACCCTAACCCCTACACTACAGCAGGGACCCTAACCCCTACACTACAGCAGGGACCCTAACCCCTACACTACAGCAGGGACCCTAACCCCTACACTACAGCAGGGACCCTAACCCCTACACTACAGCAGGGACCCTAACCCCTACACTACAGCAGGGGCCCTAACCCCTACACTACAGCAGGGACCCTAACCCCTACACTACAGCAGGGACCCTAACCCCTACACTACAGCAGGGACCCTAACCCCTACACTACAGCAGGGACCCTAACCCCTACACTACAGCAGGGACCCTAACCCCTACACTACAGCAGGGACCCTAACCCCTACACTACAGCAGGGACCCTAACCCCTACACTACAGCAGGGACCCTAACCCCTACACTACAGCAGGGACCCTAACCCCTACACTACAGCAGGGACCCTAACCCCTACACTACAGCAGGGACCCTAACCCCTACACTACAGCAGGGACCCTAACCCCTACACTACAGCAGGGACCCTAACCCCTACACTACAGCAGGGACCCTAACCCCTACACTACAGCAGGGACCCTAACCCCTACACTACAGCAGGGACCCTAACCCCTACACTACAGCAGGGACCCTAACCCCTACACTACAGCAGGGACCCTAACCCCTACACTACAGCAGGGACCCTAACCCCTACACTACAGCAGGGACCCTAACCCCTACACTACAGCAGGGACCCTAACTAAGGCCTACACTACAGCAGGGACCCTAACCCCTACACTACAGCAGGGACCCTAACTGTACACTACAGCAGGGACCCTAACCCCTACACTACAGCAGGGACCTGAATCCCTAAACTGCAGGGACCTAACCCCTACACTACAGCAGGGACCCTAACCCCTACACTACAGCAGGGACCCTGAACCTGTAAAGCTACAGCAGGGACCCTGAATCTACACTACAGCAGGGACCCTAACCCCTACACTACAGCTGGGACCCAGTGTTGAACCCCTACACTACAGCAGGACCCTGTAACCCCTACACTAAATCAGTGACCCTGTGTTGAATCTGCTACACTACAGCAGGGACCCTAACCCCTACACTGTACAGCAGGGACCCTAACCCCTACACTACAGCAGGGACCCTGTAACCCCTGTGTTGACACTACAGCAGGGACCCTGTGTTGAATCTGTACACTACAGCAGGGACCCTGAATCCCCTACACTACAGCAGGGACCCTGTGTTGAACCCCTACACTACAGCAGGGACCCTGAATCCCTAAACTACAGCAGTGTTGACCCTGTAACCCCTGTGTTGACACTACAGCAGGGACCCTAACCCCTACACTACAGCAGGGACCCTGAATCCCTAACACTACTGAACTACCCAGTGTCCCTGTGTTGAATCTGTACACTACAGCAGGGACCCTGTAAACCCCTACACTACTGCAGGGACCCTAACCCCTACACTACAGCAGGGACCCTAACCCCTGTTGAATCACTATCCCAGTGACCCTGTGTTAATCTGTAAAGCCCAGTGTTGAATCTGTAAATCCCAGTGTTGAATCTGTAAATCCCAGTGTCCCAGTGTTGAATCTGTAAATCCCAGTGTTGAATCTATAAATCCCTGTGTTGAATCTGTAAATCCCAGTGTTGAATCTGTAAATCCCAGTGTTGAATCTATAAATCCCAGTGTTGAATCTGTAAATCTGTAAATCCCAGTGTGTCAGTGTTGAATCTATAAATCCCAGTGTTGAATCTGTAAATCCCAGTGTTGAATCTGTAAATCCCAGTGTCCCTGTGTTGAATCTGTAAATCCCTGTGTTGAATCTGTAAATCCCAGTGCCCAGTGTTGAATCTGTAAAGCCCAGTGTCCCTGTGTTGAATCTAAATAAATCCCAGTGTTGAATCTGTAAATCCCAGTGTCCCTGTGTTGAATCTGTAAATCCCAGTGTTGAATCTGTAAATCCCAGTGTCCCTGTGTTGAATCTGTAAATCCCAGTGTGTCCCTGTGTTGAATCTATAAATCCCAGTGTTGAATCTGTAAATCCCAGTGTCCCAGTGTTGAATCTGTAAATCCCAGTGTCCCTGTGTTGAATCCCAGTGTAAAAATCCCAGTGTTGAATCTGTAAATCCCAGTGTCCCTGTGTTGAATCTGAAATCCCAGTGTAAAAATCCCAGTGTTGAATCCCAGTGTTGAATCTGTAAATCCCAGTGTCCCTGTGTTGAATCTGTAGTGTTGAATCCCAGTGTCCCTGTGTTGAATCTGTAAATCCCAGTGTTGAATCTGTAAATCCCAGTGTTGAATCTGTAAATCCCAGTGTCCCCAGTGTTGAATCTGTAAATCCCAGTAAATCCCAGTGTCCCTGTCTATAAATCCCAGTGTTGAATCTGTAAATCCCAGTGTCCCTGTGTTGAATCTGTAAATCCCAGTGTTGAATCTGTAAATCCCAGTGTTGAATCTGTAAATCCCAGTGTTGAATCTGTAAATCCCCAGTGTTGAATCTGTAAATCCCAGTGTTGAATCTGTAAATCCCAGTGTTGAATCCCAGTGTTGAATCTGTAAATCCCAGTGTCCCAGTGTTGTGTTGAATCTAAATCCCAGTAAATCCCAGTGTCCCAGTGTTGTTGAATCTGTAAATCCCAGTGTCCCTGTGTTGAATCTGTAAATCCCAGTGTTGAATCTGTAAATCCCAGTGTTGAATCTGTAAATCCCAGTGTCCCAGTGTTGAATCTGTAAATCCCAGTGTTGAATCTGTAAATCCCAGTGTCCCTGTGTTGAATCTGTAAATCCCAGTGTTGAATCCCAGTGTTGAATCTAAATCCCAGTGTCTGTAAATCCCAGTGTGTTGTCCCAATCTGTAAATCCCAGTGTTGAATCTGTAAATCCCAGTGTCCCTGTGTTGAATCTGTAAATCCCAGTGTTGAATCTGTAAATCCCAGTGTCCCTGTGTTGAATCTGTAAATCCCAGTGTTGAATCTGTAAATCCCAGTGTCCCTGTGTTGAATCTGTAAATCCCAGTGTTGAATCTGTAAATCCCAGTGTTGAATCTGTAAATCCCAGTGTTGAATCTGTAAATCCCAGTGTTGAATCTGTAAATCCCAGTGTTGAATCTGTAAATCCCAGTGTTGAATCTGTAAATCCCAGTGTCGCTGTGTTGAACAGTAAAGACTGTTTTCTTCTGTTTCAGAGGCGCTGAAGAGAACAGACACAGAGCTACAGAAAGCAGTGAGCTACAACTTGTCCCCTACAATCACACACAGTCATACTGCTGTAGTAACCCTGTTATACTGCTGTAGTAACCCTGTTATACTGCTGTAGTAACCCTGTCCCCTACAATCACAGTCATACTGCTAACCCTGTGCCCCAGGTGTCCCTAGTAACCCTGTCCCCTACAATCACACACAGTCATACTGCTGTAGTAACCCTGTCATACTGCTGTAGTAACCCTGTCATACTGCCCTGTCCCCTACAATCAGTCATACTGTAACCCTGTCATACTGTAGTAACCCTGTCCCCTACAATCACAGTCATACTGCTGTAGTAACCCTGTCATACTGCTGTAGTAACCCTGTCCCCTACAATCACACACATTCATACTGCTGTAGTAACCCTGTCATACTGCTGTAGTAACCCTGTCCCCTACAATCACACACAGTCATACTGCTGTAGTAACCCTGTCATACTGCTGTAGTAACCCTGTCCCCTACAATCAGTCATACTGCTGTAGTAACCCTGTCATACTGCTGTAGTAACCCTGTCCCCTACAATCACACACAGTCATACTGCTGTAGTAACCCTGTCCCCTACAATCACACACAGTCATACTGCTGTAGTAACCCTGTCATACTGCTGTAGTAACCCTGTCATACTGCTGTAGTAACCCTGTCCCCTACAATCACAGTCATACTGCTGTAGTAACCCTGTCCCCTACAATCACACACAGTCATACTGCTGTAGTAACCCTGTTATACTGCTGTAGTAACCCTGTCCCTGCTGTACAATCACACACAGTCATACTGCTGTAGTAACCCTGTCATACTGCTGTAGTAACCCTGTCATACTGCTGTAGTAACCCTGTCCCCTACAAGCACAGTCATACTGCTGTAGTAACCCTGTCCCCTACAATCACACACAGTCATACTGCTGTAGTAACCCTGTCATACTGCTGTAGTAACCCTGTCCCCTACAATCACACAGTCATACTGCTGTAGTAACCCTGTCATACTGCTGTAGTAACCCTGTCCCCTACAATCACACACAGTCATACTGCTGTAGTAACCCTGTCATACTGCTGTAGTAACCCTGTCCCCTACAATCACACACAGTCATACTGCTGTAGTAACCCTGTCATACTGCTGTAGTAACCCTGTTATACTGCTGTAGTAACCCTGTCCCCTACAATCACACACATTCATACTGCTGTAGTAACCCTGTTATCACTGTCATACTGCTGTAGTAACCCTGTCCCCTACTGCTGTAGTAACCCAGTCATACTGCTGTAGTAACCCTGTCCCCTACAAGCACAGTCATACTGCTGTAGTAACCCTGTCCCCTACAATCACACACAGTCATACTGCTGTAGTAACCCTGTCATACTGCTGTAGTAACCCTGTCCCCTACAATCACACACAGTCATACTGCTGTAGTAACCCTGTCATACTGCTGTAGTAACCCTGTCCCCTACAATCACAGTCATACTGCTGTAGTAACCCTGTTATACTGCTGTAGTAACCCTGTCCCCTACAATCACACACATTCATACTGCTGTAGTAACCCTGTCATACTGCTGTAGTAACCCTGTTATACTGCTGTAGTAACCCTGTCCCCTACAATCAGTCATACTGCTGTAGTAACCCTGTCATACTGCTGTAGTAACCCTGTCATACTGCTGTAGTAACCCTGTTATACTGCTGTAGTAACCCTGTCATACTGCTGTAGTAACCCTGTCCCCTACAATCACACACAGTCATACTGCTGTAGTAACCCTGTCATACTGCCCTGTCATACTGCTGTAGTAACCCTGTCCCCTACAATCACACACAGTCATACTGCTGTAGTAACCCTGTCATACTGCTGTAGTAACCCTGTCCCCTACAATCACACACATTCATACTGCTGTAGTAACCCTGTTATACTGCTGTAGTAACCCTGTTATACTGCTGTAGTAACCCTGTCATACTGCTGTAGTAACCCTGTCATACTGCTGTAGTAACCCTGTCCCCTACAATCACACACATTCATACTGCTGTAGTAACCCTGTCATACTGCTGTAGTAACCCTGTCCCCTACAATCACACACATTTATACTGCTGTAGTAACCCTGTCATATTGCTGTAGTAACCCTGTCATACTGCTGTAGTAACCCTGTCATACTGCTGTAGTAACCCTGTCCCCTACAATCACAGTCATACTGCTGTAGTAACCCTGTTATACTGCTGTAGTAACCCTGTCCCCTACAATCACAGTCATACTGCTGTAGTAACCCTGTCATACTGCTGTAGTAACCCTGTCATACTGCTGTATTAACCCTGTCCCCTACAATCACAGTCATACTGCTGTAGTAACCCTGTCCCCTACAATCAGTCATACTGCTGTAGTAACCCTGTCATACTGCTGTAGTAACCCTGTCCCCTACAATCACAGTCATACTGCTGTAGTAACCCTGTTATACTGCTGTAGTAACCCTGTCCTCTCTCTCTCTGTGTGTGTGTGGTGTGTGGTGTGTGGTGTGTGGTGTGTGTGTGTGTGTGTGTGTGTCAGTGCTTGGTGGAGGCGGTGCGTATCCTGGACGGTGTGTGTGTGGGGGATGCAGGGTGTGTGTATCGTGCGTTCCCGTGTGTTAAGTCACTGTTCGGCCGTCTGAACTCTGACCTGTCCTGCAGCAGAGTCCTCCTGCCCATTGCTCAGTTCTACCTGAACCACGGTGAGGAGGTGTGTGTGTCGTCTACGTGTGGAGGATAGAGCTAGTGTGTACTTACTGTGTTTGTGTGTGTGTGTGTGTAGGGGAGACTGCAGCGGTGGACAGTGAGTGTGTGTGGAGGTGTGTGTTTGGTGTTCTCCCAGCAGAGTGTTTCAACGACCCCTATCTGGCCCACGAGACGCTGTCCTTCATCAGAGCCAATCAGCTGCAGCTCCACTCCTCTGTACCACTGTACACGCACTACTTCCCCTAGCCTGCTCAAGGTAACACGCACTACTTCCCTAGCCTGCTCAAGGTAACACGCACTACTTCCCTAGCCTGCTCAAGGTAACACGCACTACTTCCCTAGCCTGCTCAAGGTAACACGCACTACTTCCCTAGCCTGCTCAAGGTAACACGCACTACTTCCCTAGCCTGCTCAAGGTAACACGCACTACTTCCCTAGCCTGCTCAAGGTAACACGCACTACTTCCCTAGCCTGCTCAAGGTAACACGCACTACTTCCCTAGCCTGCTCAAGGTAACACGCACTACTTCCCTAGCCTGCTCAAGGTAACACGCACTACTTCCCCTAGCCTGCCTGCTCAAGGTAACACGCACTACTTCCCTAGCCTGCTCAGCCTGCTTCCCTAGCCTGCTCAAGGTAACACGCACCCCATTATAACACTCTAGGCACATTATTGGCCCACCGCATTAACGTGTCTGGCTACCGGACACCTTTCAGTCTCTGATGTGGCTGTTTGTAGTTCTGATCTTTTTTACCACTCTTCAGATCTGCTCTTTTGCCAATAATTGGGGAAAGATCAGAATTGGTCTGCCTGTGTGTCACGGCTTTCGTCTGTAGAAGGAGAGGTGGACCAAAATGCAGCGTGGTTATTCATTTTACTTTAATAAAGAAACTGTACACGAAAAAACTAACAAAACAACAAACGTGCGAAAACCTAAAACAGTCCTATCTGGTGCAAAACACAGAGACAGGAACAATCACCCACAAACACACAGTGAAACCCAGGCTACCTAAATATGGTTCCCAATCAGAGACAATGACTAACACCTGCCTCTGATTGAGAACCATATCAGGCCAGACATAGAAATAGACAAACAAGACATCCAACATAGAATGCCCACTCAGATCACACCCTGACCAACCAAAACATAGAAACATACAAAGTAAACTATGGCCAGGGTGTGACACTGTGTAAACGCAGCCTCTGTATACCTTCTAGTCTGACTGCAGTATGTGTTCTATACTGAACTAAAATAGAAACGCATCATGCAGCAATTTCCAAGATTTTACTGAGTTACAGTTCATAGAAGGAAATCAGTCAATTTAAATGAATTCATTAGGCCCGAATCTATGGATTTCACATGTCTGGGCAGGGGCGGGCATAGGCCAGGCCCAGCCAATTAGAAGGAGTTTTTGGTTCATAAAATTGGAGAGAAATACGTTTTTTACATTTACGTTTTTTGTGCGAATGGAACATTTCTGGGATATTTTATTTCAGCTCATGAAACATGGGATCAACACTTTATTTTTGTTCAGTATAGTTTCTAGTCTGGCATCGAACGCTGGGTTCTAGTCTGGTATCTGACGCCGGGTTCTAGTCTGGCATCGAACGCTGGGTTCTAGTCTGGTATCTGACGCCGGGTTCTAGTCTGGCATCGAACGCTGGGTTCTAGTCTGGTATCTGACGCCGGGTTCTAGGTTCTAGTGTGGTATCTGACGCCGGGTTCTAGTCTGGTATCTGACGCCGGGTTCTAGTCTGGTATCTGACGCCGGGTTCTAGTCTGGTATCTGACGCCGGGTTCTAGTGTGGTATCTGACGCCGGGTTCTAGTCTGGTATCTGACGCCGGGTTCTAGTCTGGTATCTGACGCCGGGTTCTAGTCTGGTATCTGACGCCGGGTTCTAGTCTGGTATCTGACGCCGGGTTCTAGTCTGGTATCTGACGCCGGGTTCTAGTCTGGTATCTGACGCCGGGTTCTAGTTTCTGGTATCTGACGCCGGGTTCTAGTTTCTGGTATCTGACGCCGGGTTCTAGTTTCTGGTCTGGTATCTGACGCCGGGTTCTAGTTTCTGGTCTGGTATCTGACGCCGGGTTCTAGTTTCTGGTCTGGTATCTGACGCCGGGTTCTAGTTTCTGGTCTGGTATCTGTCGCCGGGTTCTAGTTTCTGTTATCTGTCGCCGGTTTCTAGTTTCTGGTCTGGTATCTGACGCTGGGTTCTAGTTTCTGGTATCTGACGCCGGGTTCTAGTTTCTAGTCTGGTATCTGACGCTGGGTTCTAGTTTCTAGTCTGGTATCTGACGCCGGGTTCTAGTCTGGTATCTGACGCCGGGTTCTAGTCTGGTATCTGACACCGGGTTCTAGTCTGGTATCTGACGCCGGGTTCTAGTTTCTGGTCTGGTATCTGACACCGGGTTCTAGTCTGGTATCTGACGCTGGGTTCTAGTCTGGTATCTGACGCCGGGTTCTAGTCTGGTATCTGATGCCGGGTTCTAGTTTCTAGTCTGGTATCTGACGCTGGGTTCTAGTCTGGTATCTGACGCCGGGTTCTAGGTTCTAGTCTGGTATCTGACGCCGGGTTCTAGTCTGGTATCTGACGCCGGGTTCTAGTTTCTGGTCTGGTATCTGACGCAGGGTTCTAGGTTCTAGTCTGGTATCTGACGCCGGGTTCTAGTTTCTAGTCTGGTATCTGATGCTGGGTTCTAGTCTGGTATCTGACGCTGGGTTCTAGTCTGGTATCTGACGCTGGTTCTAGTTCTAGTCTGGTATCTGATGCTGGGTTCTAGGTTCTAGTCTGGTATCTGACGCTGGGTTCTAGTCTGGTATCTGACGCCGGGTTCTAGTTTCTAGTCTGGTATCTGATGCTGGGTTCTAGTAGTTCTAGTCTGGTATCTGACGCTAGTCTGATCCAGACCCGGGTTCTAGTTTCTAGTCTGGTATCTGACGCAGGGTTCTAGGTTCTAGTCTGGTATCTGATGCCGGGTTCTAGTCTGGTATCTGACGCCGGGTTCTAGTTTCTAGTCTGGTATCTGACGCAGGGTTCTAGGTTCTAGTCTGGTATCTGATGCCGGGTTCTAGTCTGGTATCTGACGCCGGGTTCTAGTTTCTAGTCTGGTATCTGATGCTTGGTTCTAGTCTGGTATCTGACGCTGGGTTCTAGTCTGGTATCTGACGCCGGGTTCTAGTCTGGTATCTGATGCTGGGTTCTAGTCTGGTATCTGACGCTGGGTTCTAGTTCTAGTCTGGTATCTGACGCCGGGTTCTAGTTTCTAGTCTGGTATCTGATGCTGGGTTCTAGTTCCTGGTCTGGTATCTGACGCCGGGTTCTAGTCTGGTATCTGATGCCGGGTTCTAGTTTCTAGTCTGGTATCTGACACTGGGTTCTAGTTTCTGGTCTGGTATCTGACGCCGGGTTCTAGTTTCTGGTCTGGTATCTGACGCCGGGTTCTAGTCTGGTATCTGACTCTGGGTTCTAGTTTCTAGTCTGGTATCTGACGCTGGGTTCTAGTTTCTGGTCTGGTATCTGACGCCGGGTTCTAGTTTCTGTCTGGTATCTGACGCTGGGTTCTAGTCTGGTATCTTATGCTGGGTTCCAGTCTGGTATCTGACGCCGGGTTCTTGTAGTTCCTGGCGTGGGACAGTCCAGGTCTGGTATCTGACTATGTGATGTGTTGTAGTTCCTAGTCGTGGGACAGTCCAGGCCTGGTATCTGACTATGTGTTGTAGTTCCTGGTGTGGGACAGTCCAGGCCTGGTATCTGACGATGTGTTGTAGTTCCTAGTCGTTGGACAGTCCAGGCCTGGTATCTGACGCTGTGATATGTTGTAGTCCTGAGCGTGGGTTCCAGGCCTGGTATCTGATGCTATTTGGTATCTGACGCCGTTGTAGTTCCTAGCGTCAGTCCAGTCCTGGTATCTGACTATATGATGTGTTGTAGTTCCTATGCGTGGGACAGTCCAGGTCTGGTATCTGACTATATCATGTGTTTGTAGTTCCTAGCGTGGGACAGTCCAGGCCTGGTATCTGACTATGTGTTGTAGTTCCTAGTGTGGGACAAACCAGGCCTTGTATCTGACTGATGTGTTGTAGTTCCTAGCGTGGGACAGTCCAGGCCTGGTATCTGACTATGTGTTGTAGTTCCTAGCGTGGGACAGTCCAGGCCTGGTATCTGACTATATGATGTGTTGTAGTTCCTAGCGTGGGACAGTCCAGGCCTGGTATCTGACTATGTGATGTGTTGTAGTTCCTAGCGTGGGACAGTCCAGGCCTGGTATCTGACTATGTGTTGTAGTTCCTAGCGTGGGACAGTCCAGGTCTGGTATCTGACTATATCATGTTGTAGTTCCTAGCGTGGGACAGTCCAGGCCTGGTATCTGACTATATGATGTGTTGTCGTTCCTAGCGTGGGACAGTCCAGGCCTGGTATCTGACTATATGATGTGTTGTAGTTCCTAGCGTGGGACAGTCCAGGCCTGGTATCTGACTTTGTGTTGTAGTTCCTAGCGTGGGACAGTCCAGGCCTGGTATCTGACTATGTGTTGTAGTTCCTAGCGTGGGACAGTCCAGGCCTTGTATCTGACTGTGTGTTGTAGTTCCTAGCGTGGGACAGTCCAGGCCTGGTATCTGACTATATGATGTGTTGTAGTTCCTAGCGTGGGACAGTCCAGGCCTGGTATCTGACTATGTGATGTGTTGTAGTTCCTAGCGTGGGACAGTCCAGGCCAGGTATCTGACTTTGTGTTGTAGTTCCTAGCGTGGGACAGTCCAGGCCAGGTATCTGACTTTGTGTTGTAGTTCCTAGCGTGGGACAGTCCAGGCCTGGTATCTGACTATGTGTTGTAGTTCCTAGCGTGGGACAGTCCAGGCCTGGTATCTGACTATGTGATATTTTGTAGTTCCTAGCGTGGGACAGTCCAGGCCTGGTATCTGACTATGTGATATTTTGTAGTTCCTAGCGTGGGACAGTCCAGGCCTGGTATCTGACTATGTGGATGTGCTGCCCTCTCTGGTCACGGCTGGGACTGCAGTTGAGCTGCTGCACTCTCTACTGGACTTGCCCTGTCTCACTGCTGCTCTCACCCTGCAGCTCAGGTACACACACACACACACACGTAGAGATAGAATGCTTATACAGTGGAATTCTGAAGTTTACATACACCTTAGCCAAATACGTTTAAACTCAGTTTTTCACAATTCCTGACATTTAATCCTAGTAAAAATTCCCTGTCTTTGGTCAGTTAGGATCACCACTTTATTTTAAGAATGTGAAATGTCAGAATAATAGTAGAGACAATTATTTATTTCAGATTTAATTTCTTTCATCACATTCCCAGTGGGTCAGAAGTTTGCAATCACTCAATTAGTATTTGGTAGCATTGCCTTTAAATTGTTTAACTTGGGTCAAACATTTCAGGTAGCCTTCCACAAACGTCCCACAGTAAGTTGGGTGAATTTTGGCCCATTCCTCCTGACAGAGCTGGTGTAACTGAGTCAGGTCTGTAGGCCTCCTTGCTCGCCCACAAATTGTCTCTGGGATTGAGGTCAGGGCTTTGTGATGGCCACTCCAATACCTTGACTTTGTGGCCATTTTGCCACAAATTTGGAAGTATGCTTTGGGTCATTGTCCATTTGGAAGACCCATTTGCGACCAAGCTTTAACTTCCTGACTGATGTCTTGAGATGTTGCTTCAATACATCCACATAATTTTCCTGCCTCATGAAGCAATCTATTTTGTGAAGTGCACCAGTCCCTCCTGCAGCAAAGCACCCCCACAACATGATGCTGCCACCCCCGTGCTTCACGGTTGGGATGGTGTTCTTCGGCTTGCAAGCCTCCCCCTTTTACCTCCAAACATAACGATGGTCATTATGGCCAAACAGTTCTATTTTTGTTTTATCATACCAGAGGACATTTCTCCAAAAAGTACGATCTTTGTCCCCATGTGCAGTTGCAAACCGTACTCTGGCTTTTTTATGGCAGTTTTTGAGCAGTGGCTTCTTCCTTGCTGAGCGGCCTTTCAGGTTATGTCGATATAGGACTCGTTTTACTGTGGATATAGATCATTTTGTACACTTTTCGCACCAAAGTACATTCATAGGCTAATTGACATAATCTGAGTCAATCAGAATCTTCTAAAACCATGTCATTTTCTGAAATTGTCCAAGCTGTTAAAAGGCACAGTCAACTTGGTGTATGTAAACTTCTGACCCACAGGAATTGTGATACAGTGAATTATAAGTGAAATAATCTGTCTGTCAACAATTGTTGGAAAAATGACTTGTGTCATGCACAAAGTAGATGTCCTAACCGATTTGCCAAAACTATAGTTTGAAAATACAACCTAAGTGTATGTAAACTTCCGAGTTCAACTGTATACACAATAAATACGTAGTGTATTCTACGTTGATGTGTGTAAAGTATCTCTGTAAGATGGTGTAAAAACAAATAAATCAATAACATACACAATAAATACGTAGTGTGTTCTACGTTGATGTGTGTAAGGTATCTCTGTTGGGATGGTGTAGGGTACCTAGAGTGTAATAACAAATCAATCAATGACATACACAATGCTCCTAGAAGCATTTCAGGGAAACATCAGAGCAGTATAGAAATGTAACATGGTGATCTGTGCGTCAGGTCTGCAAGCTTCCCTGTGTCTGAGCCAGGGGGGCGTGGTCTGTCATCGCTGGAAGCTTTCCGAAGCCCCGCCCATAGAGGCCTCTTCCTGTTCCTGTTGAGAGGGGAGGCAGGGTCTGGTAATATCACTACTACTGTAATATTATAATACCACTACTGTAATATTACTACTGTAATGCTATAATACCACTACTACTGTAATACTGTAATACCACTACTACTGTAATATCACTACAACTGTCATACCACTACTACTGTAATACTATAATACCACTACTGTAATATTATAATACCACTACTGTAATATTATAATACCACTACTGTAATATTACTAGTGTACTACCACTATTGTACTACTGTAATACCACTACTGTAATATTACTACTATAATACTGTAATACCACTACTACTGTAATATTATAATACCACTACTATAATACTGTAATATCACTACTACTATACTACTGTGATACCACTACTACTATAATACCACTAGTACTATAATACCACTACTACTGTAATGCTATATTACCACTACTGTAATATTACAACTGTATTACCACTACTACTATAATACTGTAATACCACTACTACTATAATACTGTAATACCACTACTACTATAATACTGTGATACCACTACTACTGTAATACCACTACTACTATAATACTGTAATACCACTACTACTATAATACTGTGATACTACTACTATAATACTATACTACCACTACTATAATAATGTAATACCACTACTACTGTAATACTTTAATACCACTACTATAATACTGTAATACCACTACTACTGTAATACTATAATTCCACTACTGTAATACACCTACTGCAATACTATAATACACCTACTGCAATACCACTACTGTAATACTGTAATACACCTACTGTAATAACAGTACTGTAATACTATAATACACCTACTGTAATAACAGTACTGTAATACTATAATACACCTACTGTAATACCAATACTGTAATACACCTACTGTAATACTGTAATACACCTACTGTAATACTATAATACACCTACTGTAATACCAATACTGTAATAGACCTACTGTAATACTGTAATACACCTACTGTAATACCAGCACTGTAATACTATAATACACCTACTGTAATACTATAATGCCACTGCTGTAATGCCACTGCTGTAATGCCACTACTGTAATGCCACTACTGTAATACTGTAATGCCACTACTGTAATACTGTAATGCCACTACTGTAATGCCACTACTATAATACTGTAATGCCACTACTATAATACCACTACTGTAATGCCACTACTATAATACTGTAATGCCACTACTGTAATACCACTACTGTAATGTCACTACTATAATACTGTAATGCCACTACTGTAATGCCACTACTGTAATACTGTAATGCCACTAATGTAATGCCACTATTGTAATACTGTAATACCACTACTGTAATGCCACTACTGTAATGGCACTACTGTAATACTGTAATGCCACTACTGTAAAACTGTAATGCCATTACTGTAATGCCACTACTATAATACCACTACTGTAATACTGTAATGCCACTACTATAATACCACTACTGTAATGTCACTACTATAATACTGTAATGCCACTACTGTAATGCCACTACTGTAATAATGCCACTGTAATGCCACTAATGTAATGCCACTATTGTAATACTGTAATACCACTACTGTAATGGCACTACTGTAATACTGTAATGCCACTACTGTAAAACTGTAATGCCATTACTGTAATGCCACTATTATAATACCACTACTGTAATACTGTAATGCCACTACTATAATACCACTACTGTAATGTTACTACTATAATACTGTAATGCCACTACTGTAATGCCACTACTGTAATGCCACTACTGTAATGCCACTACTGTAATGCCACTACTGTAATACTGTAATGTCACTACTGTAATACTGTAATGCCACTACTGTAATGCCACTACTATAATACCACTACTGTAATGCCACTACTATAATACTGTAATGCCACTACTGTAATACCACTACTGTAATACTGTAATGCCACTACTATAATACCACTACTGTAATGTCACTACTATAATACTGTAATGCCACTACTGTAATGCCACTACTGTAATACTGTAATGCCACTAATGTAATGCCACTATTGTAATACTGTAATGCCACTACTGTAATGCCACTACTGTAATGCCACTACTGTAATGGAGCTACTGTAATACTGTAATGCCACTACTGTAAAACTGTAATACCATTACTGTAATGCCACTACTATAATACCACTACTGTAATACTGTAATGCCACTACTGTAATGCCACTACTATAATACCACTACAGTAACATTACTGTATTTCTCCCCAGGTGATACCATGGACAGACTGAGCGTGCTCCATGACCTGCTGATGGAGGCAGCTGATTGGTCCAGAGTCATCCAATCAGCTCAAAGTGTTCCAGTGCTGCTGCACGTCTACTTCAACACAGTTACCACGGTAACACACACACACACAGGCTACAACCAGAATACATCAGAGATAAAACATGTATTTTGTGTATATAAGTATAGCTTTGATGTGTGTGTGTGTGTGTGTAGGTATCAGATGAGAGGTTGCTGGCCCAGCTGGTGTTGGTGCTGTTGGAGAGAAGCAGTCTGTTGCTCAACATCCCCAAATACACTGC
>NW_027004755.1:136408-148482 GCF_036934945.1 Oncorhynchus masou masou
TGGCTGGCTGACTGACTGACTACTGGCTGACTGACTGACTGACTGACTACTGGCTGGCTGACTGACTACAGGCTGGCTGGCTGGCTGACTACAGGCTGGCTGGCTGACTACAGGCTGGCTGACTACTGGCTGGCTGACTGGCTGACTACTAGCTGGCTGGCTGACTACTGACTGGCTGACTACTGACTGGCTGACTACTGACTGGCTGGCTGGCTGACGACTGGCTGACTACTGGCTGGCTGGCTGACTGACTACAGGCTGGCTGGCTGGCTGACTACAGGCTGGCTGGCTGGCTGACTACAGGCTGGCTGGCTGGCTGACTACAGGCTGGCTGACTGGCTGACTACAGGCTGGCTGGCTGACTGACTACAGACTTGCTGGCTGGCTGGTAGACTACAGGCTGGCTGCCTGGCTGCATTGCAGCTGGCTGACTGTACTGGCTGGCTGACTGTACTGGCTGGCTGACTACAGGCTGGCTGACTACAGGCTGTCTGACTACTGACTGACTGACTACTGGCTGGCTGGCTGACTACTGGCCGGCTGACTACTGGCCGGCTGACTACTGGCTGGCTGACTACTGGCTGACTGACTGACTACAGGCTGGCTGACTACAGGCTGGCTGACTACAGTCTGGCCGACTACTGGCTATTTTCACTACCTTCAACCCTACTACTGGCTGGCTGACTACTGGCTGGCTGACTGACTGACTACTGGCTGGCCTACTACTGGCTGGCAAACTACACAAGGCCTCAAGCCGAGCTAAGTGGCTGACTACTATGGCTGGCTGACTACTGGCTGGCTGACTGGGCTGGCTGACTAGCTGGCTGGCTGACTAACTGGCTGACTACTGACTGGCTGACTACTGACTGGCTGACTGACTGGCTGACTACGGCTGGCTGACTGACTACAGGCTGTGACTACTGGCTGACTACTGGCTGGCTGGCTGACTGACTACTGGCTGGCTGACTGACTGACTACTGGCTGGCTGGCTGGCTGACTACAGGCTGGCTGACTACAGGCTGGCTGACTACAGGCTGGCTGACTACAGGCTGGCTGGCTGGCTGACTTCAGGCTGGCTGGCTGACTACAGGCTGGCTGCCTGGCTGCATTGCAGGCTGGCTGGCTGGCCCAAGCTCAGGCTGGCTGACTGGCTGACTGTGTGGCTGGCTGGCGCTGGCTGACTACAGGCTTGCTGGCTGGCTGACTAGACTACAGGCTGGCTGGCTGACTGCCCCACGGCTGGCTGACTGTACTGTCTGGCTGACTGTACTGGCTGGCTAACTACTGGCTGGCTGTGACTACTAGCTGGCTGGTGACTGCTATTCTGGCTGGCTGACTGCTGGCTGGCCTGGCTGACTACTGGCTGGCTGGCTGGCTGGCTACTGGCTGGCTGACTACTGGCTGGCTGGCTGGCTGACCTAGGCTGGCTGACTACAGGCTGGCTGACTGCTGGCTGGCTGACTACTGGCTGGCTGACTACTGGCTGACTGACTGACTGACTACAGGCTGGCTGACTACAGGCTGGCTGACTACAGGCTGGCTGACTACAGTCTGGCCGACTACTGGCTGGCCTACTACTGGCTGGCTGACTACTGGCTGGCTGACTGACTGACTACTGGCTGGCCTACTACTGGCTGGCCTACTACTGGCTGGCCGACTACTGGCTGGCTGACTGGCTGGCGGACTACTGGCTGGCTGACCTACTACTGGCTGGCCTACTACTGGCTGTCTGACTACTGGCTGTCTGACTACTGGCTGGCTGGACTGGCTGGCTGACTACTGGCTGGCTGACTCTCTATTAGATGGCTCAGACCTTCAGGCCTACCTGTCTCTTCAAATCAACTATTTGCATGTAAACATGTCAGAGATCTTTTCCATTATGTTATGCTCATCTTACAATGTGTTGTTTCAACTGGTCAGTCCACCCGGACCTCTAACCCTTGACCTCTCTGTGGCCCCAGATGACAGGTCGGAGGTGGACGGCTCTGTGGTTTCCATGGTATCAGCCACATCGTCCTCCAGCAGACTCTTCCTAAAGAACGTCTGAGAGAGAAGAGTTTCCAGTACTGCCAACGCCCTCATAGAACAGAGTGACCGCAGTATGTACCCTACACCCTAACCCCTACGCTACTGCCTCATAGAACAGAGTGACCGCAATATGTACCCTACACCCTAACCCCTACACTACTGCCTCATAGAACAGAGTGACCGCAGTATGTACCCTACACCCTAACCCCTACACTACTGCCTCATAGAACAGAGTGACCGCAGTATGTACCCTACACCCTAACCCCTACACTACTGCCTCAGAGAACAGAGTGACCGCAGTATGTACCCTATACCCATAGAACAGTGTGACCGCAGTATGTACCCTACAACCTAACCCCTACACTACTGCCTCATAGAACAGAGTGACCGCAGTATGTACCCTACACCCTAACCCCTACACTAGTGCCTCATAGAACAGAGTAACCGCAATATGTACCCTACACCCTAACCCCTACACTACTGCCTCATAGAACAGAGTGACCGCAATATGTACCCTACACCCTAACCCCTATACTACTGCCTCATAGAACAGTGACCGCAGTATGTACCCTATACCCATAGAACAGTGTGACCCCAGTATGTACCCTACACCCTAACCCCTACACTACTGCCTCATAGAACAGAGTGACCGCAATATGTACCCTATACCCTAACCCCTACACTACAGCAGGGACCCTAACCCCTACACTACAGCAGGGACCCTAACCCCTACACTACAGCAGGGACCCTAACCCCTACACTACAGCAGGGACCCTAACCCCTACACTACAGTATGGACCCTAACCCCTACACTACAGCAGGGACCCTAACCCCTACACTACAGCAGGGACCCTAACCCCTACACTACAGCAGGGACCCTAACCCCTACACTACAGCAGGGACCCTAACCCCTACACTACAGCAGGGACCCTAACCCCTACACTACAGCAGGGACCCTAACCCCTACACTACAGCAGGGACCCTAACCCCCACACTACAGCAGGGACCCTAACCCCTACACTACAGCAGGGACCCTAACCCCTACACTACAGCAGGGACCCTAACCCCTACACTACAGCAGGGACCCTAACCCCTACACTACAGCAGGGACCCTAACCCCTACACTACAGCAGGGACCCTAACTCCCTACACTACAGCAGGGACCCTAACCCCTACACTACAGCAGGGACCCTAACCCCTACACTACAGTATGGACCCTAACCCCTACACTACAGCAGGGACCCTAACCCTACACTACAGCAGGGACCCTAACCCCTACACTACAGCAGGGACCCTAACCCCTACACTACAGCAGGGACCCTAACCCCTACACTACAGCAGGGACCCTAACCCCTA
The DNA here is from genome assembly GCF_036934945.1 of Oncorhynchus masou masou. Lineage (NCBI taxonomy): Eukaryota > Metazoa > Chordata > Actinopteri > Salmoniformes > Salmonidae > Oncorhynchus > Oncorhynchus masou. The sequence goes on from NW_027004755.1 coordinate 139,793, forward strand.
CACTACAGCAGGGACCCTAACCCCTACACTACAGCAGGGACCCTAACCCCTACACTACAGCAGGGACCCTAACCCCCTACACTACAGCAGGGGCCCTAACCCCTACACTACAGCAGGGGCCCTAACCCCTACACTACAGCAGGGACCCTAACCCTACACTACAGCAGGGACCCTAACCCCTACACTACAGCAGGAGCCCTAACCCCTACACTACAGCAGGGACCTAACCCTACACTGCAGCAGGGACCTAACCACAGCAGGGACCTAACGCCTACTACAGTGGGTTCACTGCACAGCAGTTTCATCTACACTACAGCAGGGACCCTAACCTACACTGCAGCGAGGACCTAACTTCACCATGGGGACCCTAACTACACTACAGCAGGGACCTAACCCTACACTACGGCGGGCCCTAACCCTACCTGCAGCGGGGACTAACCTACTGGCGAGGTTCAACCTACACTACAACAGGGACCTAACCCCTACACTACAGCAGGACCTAACCCTGCACTACGGCAGGGACCTAACCCTACACTACAGCAGGGACCCTAACCCCTACACTACAGCAGGGACTAACCCTACACTGCGGGACCTAACCCTACACTACAGCAGAGCTAACCCTACACTACAGCAGGGACCTAACTACCACCTACAGCGAGGACCTAACTACCACGGCAGGACCTAACCCTACACTGCAGCAGGGCCTAACCCTACACTACAGCAGGGACCCTCTTCCACACTACAGCAGGGACCTAACCCTACACTACAGCAGGGACCCTAACCCCTACACCACAGCAGGGACCCTAACCCCTACACTACAGCAGGGACCCTAACCCCTACACTACAGCAGGGACCCTAACCCCTACACTACAGCAGGGACCCTAACCCCTACACTACAGCAGGGACCCTAACTAACCTAATCCCAGTGTTGAATCTGTAAATCCCAGTGTTGAATCTGTAAATCCCAGTGTCCCTGTGTTGAATCTGTAAATCCAGTGTCCCTGTGTTGAATCTGTAAATCCCAGTGTTGAATCTGTAAATCCCAGTGTTGAATCTGTAAATCCCAGTGTTGAATCTGTAAATCCCAGTGTTGAATCTGTAAATCCCAGTGTCCCTGTGTTGAATCTGTAAATCCCAGTGTTGAATCTGTAAATCCCAGTGTCTGTAAATCCTAGTGTCCCTGTGTTGAATCTGTAAATCCCAGTGTTGAATCTGTAAATCCTGTCCCTGTTGAATCTATAAATCTGTGTTGAATCTGTAAATCCCAGTGTTGAATCTGTAAATCCCAGTGTCCCTGTGTTGAATCTGTAAATCCCTGTGTCGAATCTATAAATCCCTGTGTTGAATCTGTAAAGCCCAGTGTTGAATCTAAATCCCAGTGTTGAATCTATAAATCCCTGTGTTGAATCTGTAAATCCCAGTGTTGAATCTGTAAATCCCAGTGTTGAATCTGTAAATCCCAGTGTTGAATCTATAAATCCTGAAAAGTTGAATCTGTAAAGCCCAGTGTTGAATCTGTGAATCCAGTGTTTCCCAGTGTTGAATCTATAAATCCCAGTGTTGAATCTGTAAATCCCAGTGTCCCTGTGTTGAATCTGTAAATCCCAGTGTCCCTGTGTTGAATCTGTAAATCCCAGTGTCCCTGTGTTGAATCTGTAAATCCCAGTGTCCCTGTGTTGAATCTGTAAATCCCAGTGTGTCCCTGTGTTGAATCTGTAAATCCCTGTGTTGAATCTGTAAATCCCAGTGTTGAATCTGTAAAGCCCAGTGTTGAATCTAAATCCCAGTGTTGAATCTGTAAATCCCAGTGTTGAATCTGTAAATCCCAGTGTTGAATCTGTAAATCCCAGTGTCCCTGTGTTGAATCTGTAAATCCCAGTGTCCCTGTGTTGAATCTGTAAATCCCAGTGTTGAATCTGTAAATCCCAGTGTCCCTGTGTTGAATCTGTAAATCCCAGTGTTGAATCTAAATCCCAGTGTTGAATCTGTAAATCCCAGTGTTGAATCTAAATCCCAGTGTTGAATCTGTAAATCCCAGTGTTGAATCTAAATCCCAGTGTTTAATCTGTAAATCCCAGTGTTGAATCTGTAAATCCCAGTGTTGAATCTGTAAATCCCAGTGTTGAATCTGTAAATCCCAGTGTTGAATCTGTAAATCCCAGTGTTGAATCTGTAAATCCCAGTGTCGCTGTGTTGAACAGTAAAGACTGTTTTCTTCTGTTTCAGAGGCGCTGAAGAGAACAGACACAGAGCTACAGAAAGCAGTGAGCTACAACTTGTCCCCTACAATCACACACAGTCATACTGCTGTAGTAACCCTGTCATACTGCTGTAGTAACCCTGTCATACTGCTGTAGTAACCCTGTCCCCTACAAGCACAGTCATACTGCTGTAGTAACCCTGTCCCCTACAATCACACACAGTCATACTGCTGTAGTAACCCTGTCATACTGCTGTAGTAACCCTGTCATACTGCTGTAGTAACCCTGTCCCCTACAAGCACAGTCATACTGCTGTAGTAACCCTGTCATACTGCTGTAGTAACCCTGTCCCCTACAATCACACACATTCATACTGCTGTAGTAACCCTGTCATACTGCTGTAGTAACCCTGTCCCCTACAATCACACACAGTCATACTGCTGTAGTAACCCTGTCATACTGCTGTAGTAACCCTGTCATACTGCTGTAGTAACCCTGTCATACTGCTGTAGTAACCCTGTCCCCTACAATCACACACAGTCATACTGCTGTAGTAACCCTGTCCCCTACAATCACACACAGTCATACTGCTGTAGTAACCCTGTCATACTGCTGTAGTAACCCTGTCCCCTACAATCACAGTCATACTGCTGTAGTAACCCTGTCCCCTACAATCACACACATTCATACTGCTGTAGTAACCCTGTTATACTGCTGTAGTAACCCTGTCCCCTACAATCACACACAGTCATACTGCTGTAGTAACCCTGTCATACTGCTGTAGTAACCCTGTCATACTGCTGTAGTAACCCTGTCCCCTACAAGCACAGTCATACTGCTGTAGTAACCCTGTCCCCTACAATCACACACAGTCATACTGCTGTAGTAACCCTGTCATACTGCTGTAGTAACCCTGTCCCCTACAAGCACAGTCATACTGCTGTAGTAACCCTGTCATACTGCTGTAGTAACCCTGTCCCCTACAATCACACACATTCATACTGCTGTAGTAACCCTGTCATACTGCTGTAGTAACCCTGTCCCCTACAATCACACACAGTCATACTGCTGTAGTAACCCTGTCATACTGCTGTAGTAACCCTGTTATACTGCTGTAGTAACCCTGTCCCCTACAATCACACACATTCATACTGCTGTAGTAACCCTGTTATACTGCTGTAGTAACCCTGTCCCCTACAATCACACACAGTCATACTGCTGTAGTAACCCTGTCATACTGCTGTAGTAACCCTGTCATACTGCTGTAGTAACCCTGTCCCCTACAAGCACAGTCATACTGCTGTAGTAACCCTGTCCCCTACAATCACACACAGTCATACTGCTGTAGTAACCCTGTCATACTGCTGTAGTAACCCTGTCCCCTACAAGCACAGTCATACTGCTGTAGTAACCCTGTCATACTGCTGTAGTAACCCTGTCCCCTACAATCACACACATTCATACTGCTGTAGTAACCCTGTCATACTGCTGTAGTAACCCTGTCCCCTACAATCACACACAGTCATACTGCTGTAGTAACCCTGTCATACTGCTGTAGTAACCCAGTCATACTGCTGTAGTAACCCTGTCATACTGCTGTAGTAACCCTGTCCCCTACAATCACACACAGTCATACTGCTGTAGTAACCCTGTCATACTGCTGTAGTAACCCTGTCCCCTACAATCACACACAGTCATACTGCTGTAGTAACCCTGTCATACTGCTGTAGTAACCCTGTCCCCTACAATCACACACATTCATACTGCTGTAGTAACCCTGTTATACTGCTGTAGTAACCCTGTTATACTGCTGTAGTAACCCTGTCATACTGCTGTAGTAACCCTGTCATACTGCTGTAGTAACCCTGTCCCCTACAATCAGTCATACTGCTGTAGTAACCCTGTCATACTGCTGTAGTAACCCTGTCCCCTACAATCACACACATTCATACTGCTGTAGTAACCCTGTCATATTGCTGTAGTAACCCTGTCATACTGCTGTAGTAACCCTGTCATACTGCTGTAGTAACCCTGTCCCCTACAATCACAGTCATACTGCTGTAGTAACCCTGTTATACTGCTGTAGTAACCCTGTCCCCTACAATCACAGTCATACTGCTGTAGTAACCCTGTCATACTGCTGTAGTAACCCTGTCATACTGCTGTATTAACCCTGTCCCCTACAATCACAGTCATACTGCTGTAGTAACCCTGTCCCCTACAATCACACACATTCATACTGCTATAGTTACCCTGTTATACTGCTGTAGTAACCCTGTCCCCTACAATCACAGTCATACTGCTGTAGTAACCCTGTTATACTGCTGTAGTAACCCTGTCCTCTCTCTCTCTCTCTGTGTGTGTGTGTGTGTGTGTGTGTGTGTGTGTGTGTGTGTGTGTGTCAGTGCTTGGTGGAGGCGGTGCGTATCCTGGACGGTGTGTGTGTGGGGGATGCAGGGTGTGTGTATCGTGCGTTCCCGTGTGTTAAGTCACTGTTCGGCCGTCTGAACTCTGACCTGTCCTGCAGCAGAGTCCTCCTGCCCATTGCTCAGTTCTACCTGAACCACGGTGAGGAGGTGTGTGTGTCGTCTACGTGTGGAGGATAGAGCTAGTGTGTACTTACTGTGTTTGTGTGTGTGTGTGTGTAGGGGAGACTGCAGCGGTGGACAGTGAGTGTGTGTGGAGGTGTGTGTTTGGTGTTCTCCCAGCAGAGTGTTTCAACGACCCCTATCTGGCCCACGAGACGCTGTCCTTCATCAGAGCCAATCAGCTGCAGCTCCACTCCTCTGTACCACTGTACACGCACTACTTCCCTAGCCTGCTCAAGGTAACACGCACTACTTCCCTAGCCTGCTCAAGGTAACACGCACTACTTCCCTAGCCTGCTCAAGGTAACACGCACTACTTCCCTAGCCTGCTCAAGGTAACACGCACTACTTCCCTAGCCTGCTCAAGGTAACACGCACTACTTCCCTAGCCTGCTCAAGGTAACACGCACTACTTCCCTAGCCTGCTCAAGGTAACACGCACTACTTCCCTAGCCTGCTCAAGGTAACACGCACTACTTCCCTAGCCTGCTCAAGGTAACACGCACTACTTCCCTAGCCTGCTCAAGGTAACACGCACTACTTCCCTAGCCTGCTCAAGGTAACACGCACTACTTCCCTAGCCTGCTCAAGGTAACACGCACTACTTCCCTAGCCTGCTCAAGGTAACACGCACCCCATTATAACACTCTAGGCACATTATTGGCCCACCGCATTAACGTGTCTGGCTACCGGACACCTTTCAGTCTCTGATGTGGCTGTTTGTAGTTCTGATCTTTTTTACCACTCTTCAGATCTGCTCTTTTGCCAATAATTGGGGAAAGATCAGAATTGGTCTGCCTGTGTGTCACGGCTTTCGTCTGTAGAAGGAGAGGTGGACCAAAATGCAGCGTGGTTATTCATTTTACTTTAATAAAGAAACTGTACACGAAAAAACTAACAAAACAACAAACGTGCGAAAACCTAAAACAGTCCTATCTGGTGCAAAACACAGAGACAGGAACAATCACCCACAAACACACAGTGAAACCCAGGCTACCTAAATATGGTTCCCAATCAGAGACAATGACTAACACCTGCCTCTGATTGAGAACCATATCAGGCCAGACATAGAAATAGACAAACAAGACATCCAACATAGAATGCCCACTCAGATCACACCCTGACCAACCAAAACATAGAAACATACAAAGTAAACTATGGCCAGGGTGTGACACTGTGTAAACGCAGCCTCTGTATACCTTCTAGTCTGACTGCAGTATGTGTTCTATACTGAACTAAAATAGAAACGCATCATGCAGCAATTTCCAAGATTTTACTGAGTTACAGTTCATAGAAGGAAATCAGTCAATTTAAATGAATTCATTAGGCCCGAATCTATGGATTTCACATGTCTGGGCAGGGGCGGGCATAGGCCAGGCCCAGCCAATTAGAAGGAGTTTTTGGTTCATAAAATTGGAGAGAAATACGTTTTTTACATTTACGTTTTTTGTGCGAATGGAACATTTCTGGGATATTTTATTTCAGCTCATGAAACATGGGATCAACACTTTATTTTTGTTCAGTATAGTTTCTAGTCTGGCATCGAACGCCGGGTTCTAGTCTGGTATCTGACACCGGGTTCTAGTCTGGCATCGAACGCTGGGTTCTAGTCTGGTATCTGACGCCGGGTTCTAGTCTGGCATCGAACGCTGGGTTCTAGTCTGGTATCTGACGCCGGGTTCTAGGTTCTAGTGTGGTATCTGACGCCGGGGTCTAGTCTGGTATCTGACGCCGGGTTCTAGTGTGGTATCTGACGCCGGGTTCTAGTCTGGTATCTGACGCCGGGTTCTAGTCTGGTATCTGACGCCGGGTTCTAGTCTGGTATCTGACGCCGGGTTCTAGTCTGGTATCTGACGCCGGGTTCTAGTCTGGTATCTGACGCCGGGTTCTAGTCTGGTATCTGAAGCCGGGTTCTAGTCTGGTATCTGACGCCGGGTTCTAGTTTCTGGTATCTGACGCCGGGTTCTAGTTTCTGGTATCTGACGCCGGGTTCTAGTTTCTGGTATCTGACGCCGGGTTCTAGTTTCTGGTCTGGTATCTGACGCCGGGTTCTAGTTTCTGGTCTGGTATCTGACGCCGGGTTCTAGTTTCTGGTCTGGTATCTGACGCCGGGTTCTAGTTTCTGGCCTGGTATCTGACGCCGGGTTCTAGTTTCTGGTATCTGACGCCGGGTTCTAGTTTCTGGTCTGGTATCTGACGCCGGGTTCTAGTCTGGTATCTGACGCCGGGTTCTAGTTTCTAGTCTGGTATCTGACGCCGGGTTCTAGTTTCTAGTCTGGTATCTGACGCCGGGTTCTAGTCTGGTATCTGACGCCGGGTTCTAGTCTGGTATCTGACACCGGGTTCTAGTCTGGTATCTGACGCCGGGTTCTAGTTTCTGGTCTGGTATCTGACACCGGGTTCTAGTCTGGTATCTGACGCCGGGTTCTAGTCTGGTATCTGACGCCGGGTTCTAGTCTGGTATCTGACGCCGGGTTCTAGTTTCTAGTCTGGTATCTGACGCTGGGTTCTAGTCTGGTATCTGACGCCGGGTTCTAGGTTCTAGTCTGGTATCTGACGCCGGGTTCTAGTCTGGTATCTGACGCCGGGTTCTAGTTTCTGGTCTGGTATCTGACGCAGGGTTCTAGGTTCTAGTCTGGTATCTGACGCAGGGTTCTAGGTTCTAGTCTGGTATCTGATGCTGGGTTCTAGTCTGGTATCTGACGCTGGGTTCTAGTCTGGTATCTGACGCCGGGTTCTAGTTTCTAGTCTGGTATCTGATGCTGGGTTCTAGTCTGGTATCTGACGCTGGGTTCTAGTCTGGTATCTGACGCCGGGTTCTAGTTTCTAGTCTGGTATCTGATGCTGGGTTCTAGTTCCTGGTCTGGTATCTGATGCCGGGTTCTAGTTTCTAGTCTGGTATCTGACACTGGGTTCTAGTTTCTGGTCTGGTATCTGACGCCGGGTTCTAGTCTGGTATCTGATGCTGGGTTCTAGTTTCTAGTCTGGTATCTGACGCTGGGTTCTAGTCTGGTATCTGATGCTGGGTTCTAGTTTCTAGTCTGGTATCTGACGCCGGGTTCTAGTTTCTAGTCTGGTATCTGACGCTGGGTTCTAGTTTCTGGTCTGGTATCTGACGCCGGGTTCTAGTCTGGTATCTGACGCCGGGTTCTAGTCTGGTATCTTATGCTGGGTTCTAGTCTGGTATCTGACGCCGGGTTCTAGTTTCTAGTCTGGTATCTGACGCCGGGTTCTAGTTTCTGGTCTGGTATCTGACGCTGGGTTCTAGTTTCTAGTCTGGTATCTGACGCCGGGTTCTAGTCTGGTATCTGACGCCGGGTTCTAGTTTCTGGTCTGGTATCTGATGCTGGGTTCTAGTCTGGTATCTGACGCCGGGTTCTAGTTTCTAGTCTGGTATCTGACGCCGGGTTCTAGTCTGGTATCTGATGCTGGGTTCTAGTCTGGTATCTTATGCTGGGTTCTAGTCTGGTATCTGACGCCGGGTTCTAGTTTCTAGTCTGGTATCTGACGCTGGGTTCTAGTCTGCTATCTGATGCTGGGTTCCAGTCTGGTATCTGACGCCGGGTTCTTGTAGTTCCTAGCGTGGGACAGTCCAGGCCTGGTATCTGACTATGTGATGTGTTGTAGTTCCTAGCCGTGGGACAGTCCAGGCCTGGTATCTGAAAATGTGTTGTAGTTCCTAGTGTGGGACAGTCCAGGCCTGGTATCTGACGATGTGTTGTAGTTCCTAGCGTTGGACAGTCCAGGCCTGGTATCTGAATATGTGATATGTTGTAGTTCCTAGCGTGGGACAGTCCAGGCCTGGTATCTGACTATTTGATGTGTTGTAGTTCCTAGCGCGGGACAGTCCAGGCCTGGTATCTGACTATATGATGTGTTGTCGTTCCTAGCGTGGGACAGT
>NW_027004756.1:0-4698 GCF_036934945.1 Oncorhynchus masou masou
GACACGGCTGTGTGTGTTCTCTACCAGGTTACTACTACTGACTGTTTCTATTGACACGGCTGTGTGTGTTCTCTACCAGGTTACTGACTGTTTCTATTGACACGGCTGTGTGTGTTCTCTACCAGGTTACTGACTGTTTCTATTGACACTGCTGTGTGTGTTCTCTACCAGGTTACTACTACTGACTGTTCTATTGACACGGCTGTGTGTGTTCTCTACCAGGTTACTACTACTGACTGTTTCTATTGACACGGCTGTGTGTGTTCTCTACCAGGTTACTACTACTGACTGTTTCTATTGACACGGCTGTGTGTGTTCTCTACCAGGTTACTACTACTGACTGTTTCTATTGACACGGCTGTGTGTGTTCTCTACCAGGTTACTACTACTGACTGTTTCTATTGACACGGCTGTGTGTGTTCTCTACCAGGTTACTGACTGTTTCTATTGACACGGCTGTGTGTGTTCTCTACCAGGTTACTACTACTGACTGTTTCTATTGACACGGCTGTGTGTGTTCTCTACCAGGTTACTACTACTGACTGTTTCTATTGACACGGCTGTGTGTGTTCTCTACCAGGTTACTACTACTGACTGTTTCTATTGACACGGCTGTGTGTGTTCTCTACCAGGTTACTACTACTGACTGTTTCTATTGACACGGCTGTGTGTGTTCTCTACCAGGTTACTGACTGTTTCTATTGACACGGCTGTGTGTGTTCTCTACCAGGTTACTACTACTGACTGTTTCTATTGACACGGCTGTGTGTGTTCTCTACCAGGTTACTACTACTGACTGTTTCTATTGACACGGCTGTGTGTGTTCTCTACCAGGTTACTACTACTGACTGTTTCTATTGACACGGCTGTGTGTGTTCTCTACCAGGTTACTACTACTGACTGTTTCTATTGACACGGCTGTGTGTGTTCTCTACCAGGTTACTACTACTGACTGTTTCTATTGACACGGCTGTGTGTGTTCTCTACCAGGTTACTGACTGTTTCTATTGACACGGCTGTGTGTGTTCTCTACCAGGTTACTGACTGTTTCTATTGACACGGCTGTGTGTGTTCTCTACCAGGTTACTGACTGTTTCTATTGACACTGCTATGTGTGTTCTCTACCAGGTTACTGACTGTTTCTATTGACACGGCTGTGTGTGTTCTCTACCAGGTTACTGACTGTTTCTATTGACACGGCTGTGTGTGTTCTCTACCAGGATACTGACTGTTTCTATTGACACGGCTGTGTGTGTTCTCTACCAGGTTACTGACTGTTTCTATTGACACGGCTGTGTGTGTTCTCTACCAGGTTACTGACTGTTTCTATTGACACGGCTGTGTGTGTTCTCTACCAGGTTACTACTACTGACTGTTTCTATTGACACGGCTGTGTGTGTTCTCTACCAGGTTACTACTACTGACTGTTTCTATTGACACGGCTGTGTGTGTTCTCTACCAGGTTACTACTACTGACTGTTTCTATTGACACGGCTGTGTGTGTTCTCTACCAGGTTACTACTGACTGTTTCTATTGACACGGCTGTGTGTGTTCTCTACCAGGTTACTACTACTGACTGTTTCTATTGACACGGCTGTGTGTGTTCTCTACCAGGTTACTACTACTGACTGTTTCTATTGACACGGCTGTGTGTGTTCTCTACCAGGTTACTGACTGTTTCTATTGACACGGCTGTGTGTGTTCTCTTCCAGGTTACTGACTGTTTCTATTGACACGGCTGTGTGTGTTCTCTACCAGGTTACTGACTGTTTCTATTGACACGGCTGTGTGTGTTCTCTACCAGGTTACTGACTGTTTCTATTGACACGGCTTTGTGTGTTCTCTACCAGGTTACTACTACTGACTGTTTCTATTGACACGGCTGTGTGTGTTCTCTACCAGGTTACTGACTGTTTCTATTGACACGGCTGTGTGTGTTCTCTACCAGGTTACTACTACTGACTGTTTCTATTGACACGGCTGTGTGTGTTCTCTACCAGGTTACTACTACTGACTGTTTCTATTGACACGGCTGTGTGTGTTCTCTACCAGGTTACTACTGACTGTTTCTATTGACACGGCTGTGTGTGTTCTCTACCAGGTTACTACTGACTGTTTCTATTGACACGGCTGTGTGTGTTCTCTACCAGGTTACTGACTGTTTCTATTGACACGGCTGTGTGTGTTCTCTACCAGGTTACTGACTGTTTCTATTGACACGGCTGTGTGTGTTCTCTACCAGGTTACTGACTGTTTCTATTGACACGGCTGTGTGTGTTCTCTACCAGGTTACTGACTGTTTCTATTGACACGGCTGTGTGTGTTCTCTACCAGGTTACTGACTGTTTCTATTGACACGGCTGTGTGTGTTCTCTACCAGGTTACTGACTGTTTCTATTGACACGGCTGTGTGTGTTCTCTACCAGGTTACTGACTGTTTCTATTGACACGGCTGTGTGTGTTCTCTACCAGGTTACTACTACTGACTGTTTCTATTGACACGGCTGTGTGTGTTCTCTACCAGGTTACTACTACTGACTGTTTCTATTGACACGGCTGTGTGTGTTCTCTACCAGGTTACTACTACTGACTGTTTCTATTGACACGGCTGTGTGTGTTCTCTACCAGGTTACTGACTGTTTCTATTGACACGGCTGTGTGTGTTCTCTACCAGGTTACTGACTGTTTCTATTGACACGGCTGTGTGTGTTCTCTACCAGGTTACTGACTGTTTCTATTGACACGGCTGTGTGTGTTCTCTACCAGGTTACTGACTGTTTCTATTGACACGGCTGTGTGTGTTCTCTACCAGGTTACTGACTGTTTCTATTGCCAGGCTGTGTGTGTTCTCTACCAGGTTACTGACTGTTTCTATTGCCACGGCTGTGTGTGTTCTCTACCAGGTTACTGACTGTTTCTATTGCCAGGCTGTGTGTGTTCTCTACCAGGTTACTGACTGTTTCTATTGACACGGCTGTGTGTGTTCTCCACCAGGTTACTGACTGTTTCTATTCACACGGCTGTGTGTGTTCTCTACCAGGTTACTGACTGTTTCTATTGACAGGCTGTGTGTGTTCTCTACCAGGTTACTGACTGTTTCTATTGACACGGCTGTGTGTGTTCTCTACCAGGTTACTACTACTGACTGTTTCTATTGATACGGCTGTGTGTGTTCTCTATCAGGTTACTACTACTGACTGTTTCTATTGACACGGCTGTGTGTGTTCTCTACCAGGTTACTGACTGTTTCTATTGCCAGGCTGTGTGTGTTCTCTACCAGGTTACTTTCTGTTTCTATTGACACGGCTGTGTGTGTTCTCTACCAAGTTACTGACTGTTTCTATTGCCAGGCTGTGTGTGTTCTCTACCAGGTTACTGACTGTTTCTATTGACACGGCTGTGTGTGTTCTCTACCAGGTTACTGACTGTTTCTATTCACACGGCTGTGTGTGGTCTCTACCAGGTTACTGACTGTTTCTATTGCCAGGCTGTGTGTGTTCTCTACCAGGTTACTGACTGTTTCTATTGACACGGCTGTGTGTGTTCTCTACCAGGTTACTGACTGTTTCTATTGACACGGCTGTGTGTGTTCTCTACCAGGTTACTACTACTGACTGTTTCTATTGATACGGCTGTTTGTGTTCTCTATCAGGTTACTACTACTGACTGTTTCTATTGACACGGCTGTGTGTGTTCTCTACCAGGTTACTGACTGTTTCTATTGATACGGTTGTGTGTGTTCTCCACCAGGTTACTGACTGTTTCTATTCACACGGCTGTGTGTGTTCTCTACCAGGTTACTGACTGTTTCTATTGCCACGGCTGTGTGTGTTCTCTACTCAGTTAGTACTACTGACTGTTTCTATTGACACGGCTGTGTGTGTTCTCTACCAGGTTACTGACTGTTTCTATTCACACGGCTGTGTGTGTTCTCTACCAGGTTACTGACTGTTTCTATTGCCAGGCTGTGTGTGTTCTCTACCAGGTTACTGACTGTTTCTATTGACACGGCTGTGTGTGTTCTCTACCAGGTTACTACTACTGACTGTTTCTATTGATACGGCTGTGTGTGTTCTCTATCAGGTTACTACTACTGACTGTTTCTATTGACACGGCTGTGTGTGTTCTCTACCAGGTTACTGACTGTTTCTATTGCCAGGCTGTGTGTGTTCTCTACCAGGTTACTGTCTGTTTCTATTGACACGGCTGTGTGTGTTCTCTACCAAGTTACTGACTGTTTCTATTGCCAGGCTGTGTGTGTTCTCTACCAGGTTACTGACTGTTTCTATTGACACGGCTGTGTGTGTTCTCTACCAGGTTACTGACTGGTTTCCTATTGACACGGCTGGTGTGTTCTCCACCAGGTTACCACTACTGACTGCTCATTGATACAGGCTGTGTGTGTTCTCTATCTGGTTACTACTACTGACTGTTTCTATTGCCACGGCTGTGTGTGTTCTCTACCAGGTTACTGACTGTTTCTGGTGGCCAGGCTGTGTGTGTTCTTCTACCAGGTTACTGACTGTTTCTATTGACACGGCTGTGTGTGTTCTCTACCAAGTTACTGACTGTTTCTATTGCCAGGTCAGTGTACCTCATCAGGTTACTGACTGTTTCTATTCACACGGCTGTGTGTTCTCTACCAGGTTACTGACTGTTTCTATTGCCAGGCTGTGTGTGTTCTCTACCAGGTTACT
>NW_027004757.1:0-4696 GCF_036934945.1 Oncorhynchus masou masou
ACTCCTCTCTTTGGCTGGAAAATTGGCTGTGTTTTTCTGCGAGTTGGTGGTCACCTAACAATCGTTTGTGGTGCTTTTGCTGTAAACGCCTATTTGAAATCGGATACTGTGGTGGATTAACAACAAGATTACCTTTAAAACAGTATAAGATACATGTATGTTTGAGAAATGTTCATTATGAGATTTGTTGTTTTGAATTTGGCGCCCTGCACTTTCACTGGCTGTTGTCATATCATCCCGTTAACGGGATTGCAGCCCTAAGAAGTTTTAAATTCTCCGAAATCTAATAACGTTTCAATAAAATGTTTCAGGAATGCTAATCCTATCTGTTTCTAACTACAGGAACAATTTCAGAACAATCTGAGATGGTGGGTTTCATGACTTGCTGAAATAACATGGAATGAGTATTTTGATTTGATGATTCCTGTACTTCCCTATACACTTGAAGTAGTTTCTACTTCATGAAAGCAGAAACGTATATTTAACTGTTTGTAGGGTTATAGTTTAATTTGGAGGTCATTTAATATTAAAAAAGTGCTAAAATGTTGCAGTGCAAAGCCATGCTGCAAGCATTAACCCCTATGACCTGTTGTGACGTGACAGACCTATACTGTAATATGGCACCACTAAGCACATGTAAATTTAGGCTTATATCTTAAAGCAGCAATCAGCAGTAGAAAGAATAACAAAAAGCGGGATGGGGCTGGATAAATGAATTCACTCTCAAGTTCATAGACATTGCTAGGATATCAAATTATAGTTTTAACCATGTTTTGATGGTATACTGTATAGTATTTTTTAACATTTTATTTGTGTACAAACATTGGCGTAAAACAAGCTTATATTTTGGGTGCTGATGGCAGGTCAGGATTTAGACAGTTAATCTAAGCTCATGAGGCATTTATAAATTACACTGCTCAAAAAATGAAGGGAACACTAAAATAACACATCCTAGATCTGAATGAATGAAATATTCTTATAAAATATTTTTTTCTTTACATAGTTGAACGAGCACATGGAGGCCCCCCAAAGAAATGCCACCCCACACCATGACTGACCCACGCCAAACCGGTCATGCTGGGAGGATGCTGCAGGCAGCAGAACGTTCTCCACGGCGTCTCCAGACCCTGTCATCGCCTGTCACATTTGCTCAGTGTGAACCTGCTTTCATCCGCAGGGGGCACAGGGTGCCAGTGGCTAATTTGCCAATCTTGGTGTTCTGGCAATGCCAACGCCCCACGGTGTTGGGCTGTAAGCACAACCCCCACCTGTGGACGCCGGGCCCTCATACCACCCTCAGCGGTGTCTGTTTCTGACCGTTTGAGCAGACACATGCACATTTGTGGCCTGCTGAGGTCATATTGCATAGGGCTCTGCCAGTGACTCCTATTGCTTCTCCTTGCACAAAGGCGGAGGTAGCGGTCCTGCTGCTGGGTTGTTGCCCTCCTACAGCCTCCTCCACGTCTCCTGATGTACTGGCCTGTCTCCTGGTAGCGCCTCCATGCTCTGGACACTACACTGACAGACACAGCAAACCTTCTTGCCACAGCTCGCATTGATGTTCCATCCTGGATGAGCTGCACTACCTTAGCCACCTGTGTGGGTTGTGGACTCTGTCTCATGCTACCACTAGAGTGAAAG
Organism: Oncorhynchus masou masou; assembly: GCF_036934945.1. Taxonomy (NCBI): domain Eukaryota; kingdom Metazoa; phylum Chordata; class Actinopteri; order Salmoniformes; family Salmonidae; genus Oncorhynchus; species Oncorhynchus masou. Next base: position 1,642 of record NW_027004757.1, read on the forward strand.
CACCGCCAGCATTCAAAAGTGACCAAAACATCAGCCAGGAGGCATAGGAACTGAGAAGTGGTCTGTGGTCCCCACCTGCAGAACCACTCCTTTATTGGGGGTGTCTTGCTAATTGCCTATAATATCCACCTGTTGTCTATTCCATTTGCACAACAGCATGTGAAATTTATTGTCAATCAGTGTTACATCCGAAGTGGACAGTTTGATTTCACAGAAGTGTGATTGACTTAGTTACATTGTGTTGTTTCAGTGTTCCCTTTATTTTTTTTGAGCAGTGTATAATGGGTCAGATGTTTTCACAACTCAAGGGAAATAAATCCTTATCACATGCCATCTTTTGTGTAGATACAGCTATGCCTCAATGAATTGGGAACGATAGATTCTTTATAAATTCCTCATTTTATTCTGTGGCTTTCTTTTTACATTACATTTACATTTACGTCATTTAGCAGACGCTCTTATCCAGAGCGACTTACAAATTGGTGAATTCACCTTCTGACATCAGTGGAACAGCCACTTTACAATAGTGCATCTAAATCATTTAAGGGGGGGGTGAGAAGGATTACTTTATCCTATCCTAGGTATTCCTTGAAGAGGTGGGGTTTCAGGTGTCTCCGGAAGGTGGTGATTGACTCCGCTGTCCTGGCGTCGTGAGGGAGTTTGTTCCACCATTGGGGGGCCAGAGCAGCGAACAGTTTTGACTGGGCTGAGCGGGAACTGTACTTCCTCAGTGGTAGGGAGGCGAGCAGGCCAGAGGTGGATGAACGCAGTGCCCTTGTTTGGGTGTAGGGCCTGATCAGAGCCTGGAGGTACTGCGGTGCCGTTCCCCTCACAGCTCCGTAGGCAAGCACCATGGTCTTGTAGCGGATGCGAGCTTCAACTGGAAGCCAGTGGAGAGAGCGGAGGAGCGGGGTGACGGGAGAGAACTTGGGAAGGTTGAACACCAGACGGGCTGCGGCGTTCTGGATGAGTTGTAGGGGTTTAATGGCACAGGCAGGGAGCCCAGCCAACAGCGAGTTGCAGTAATCCAGACGGGAGATGACAAGTGCCTGGATTAGGACCTGCGCCGCTTCCTGTGTGAGGCAGGGTCGTACTCTGCGGATGTTGTAGAGCATGAACCTACAGGAACGGGCCACCGCCATGATGTTGGTTGAGAACGACAGGGTGTTGTCCAGGATCACGCCAAGGTTCTTAGCGCTCTGGGAGGAGGACACAATGGAGTTGTCAACCGTGATGGCGAGATCATGGAACGGGCAGTCCTTCCCCGGGAGGAAGAGCAGCTCCGTCTTGCCGAGGTTCAGCTTGAGGTGGTGATCCGTCATCCACACTGATATGTCTGCCAGACATGCAGAGATGCGATTCGCCACCTGGTCATCAGAAGGGGAAAGGAGAAGATTAATTGTGTGTCGTCTGCATAGCAATGATAGGAGAGACCATGTGAGGTTATGACAGAGCCAAGTGACTTGGTGTATAGCGAGAATAGGAGAGGGCCTAGAACAGAGCCCTGGGGGACACCAGTGGTGAGAGCGCGTGGCGAGGAGACAGATTCTCGCCACGCCACCTGGTAGGAAGCGACCTGTCAGGTAGGACGCAATCCAAGCGTGGGCCGCGCCGGAGATGCCCAACTCGGAGAGGGTGGAGAGGAGGATCTGATGGTTCACAGTATCGAAGGCAGCCGATAGGTCTAGAAGGATGAGAGCAGAGGAGAGAGAGTTAGCTTTAGCAGTGCGGAGCGCCTCCGTGATACAGAGAAGAGCAGTCTCAGTTGAATGACTAGTCTTGAAACCTGACTGATTTGGATCAAGAAGGTCATTCTGAGAGAGATAGCGGGAGAGCTGGCCAAGGACGGCACGGTGAGGTAGGGAGAAGGTCTCCGGAAATGGTCTGGAGAAGAGAGGAGGGATAGGGTCAAGCGGGCAGGTTGTTGGGCGGCCGGCCGTCACAAGAAGCGAGATTTCATCTGGAGAGAGAGGGGAGAAAGAGGTCAGAGCACAGGGTAGGGCAGTGTGAGCAGAACTAGCGGTGTCGCTTGACTTAGCAAACGAGGATCGGATGTCGTCGACCTTCTTTTCAAAATGGTTGACGGGTCATCTGCAGAGAGGGAGGAGGGGGGGGGAGGAGGATTCAGGAGGGAGGAGAAGGTGGCAAAGAGCTCCAGGGTTAGAGGCAGATGCTTGGAATTTAGAGTGGTAGAAAGTGGCTTTAGCAGCAGAGACAGAGGAGGAAAATGTAGAGAGGAGGGAGTGAAAGGATGCCAGGTCCGCAGGAGGCGAGTTTTCCTCCATTTCCGCTCGGCTGCCCGGAGCTCTGTTCTGTGAGCTCGCAATGAGTCACTGAGGCCACGGAGCGGGGAGGGGAGGACCGAGCCGGCCTGGAGGATAGGGGACATAGAGAGTCAAAGGATGCAGAAAGGGAAAGAGGAGGGTTGAGGAGGCAGAATCAGGAGAAAGGTTGGAGAAGGCATGAGCAGAGGGAAGAGATGATAGGATGGAAGAGAGAGAGAAGCGGGAGAGCTGAAGGTTGACCAAGGCTGATACCATCCTAGTAGGGCAGCGGGGAAGTGTTGGATGAGAGCGAGAGGGGAAAGGATACAGCAGTGGTCGGAGACTTGGGAGGGGAGTTGCAATGAGGTTAGTGGAAGAACAGCATCTAGTAAAGATGAGGTCGAGCTGTATTGCCTGCCTGCCTTGTGAGTAGGGGGGAAGGTGAGAGGGTGAGGTCAAAAGAGGAGAGGAGTGGAAAGGAAGGAGGCAGAGAGGAATGGAGTCAAAGGTAGACGTGGGGAGTGTTAAAGTCGCTCCAGGACTGTGAGAGGTGAGCCGTCCTCAGGAAAGGAGCTTATCAAGGCATCAAGCTCATTGATGAACTCCCTCCGGAGGGAACCTGGAGGGCGATAAATGATAAGGATGTTAAGCTTGAAAGGGCTGGTAACTGAGACAGCATGGAATTCAAAGGAGGCGATAGACAGATGGGTAAGGGGAGAAAGAGAGAATGACCACTTGGGAGAGATGAGGATCCCGGTGCCACCAACCCCGCTGACCAGAAGCTCTCGGGG
>NW_027004758.1:0-4693 GCF_036934945.1 Oncorhynchus masou masou
GGAGGCGTGGAGACTGAACCCTCGCCAGGCAAGGTGTGCCATGTTTTCCACCCGTTTTGTGTTTACCCTTTCCTACGGACCAGGCTCCCAGAATGTTAAGGCAGACGTATTGTCCCAGCTGTATGACACAGAGGAGCGGCCCATGGATCCCACTCCCATACTCCCCGCCTCCTGCCTGGTGGCGCCGGCAGTGTGGGAGCTGCACACGGACATTGAGCAGGCATTACGTGCAGAGCCCGCTCCTAGTGTCCCGCTGGGCGTCTGTACGTCCCATCTGCCGTTCGTGACGGTTGATCTATTGGGCCCACACGTCACCCTCCTCTGGTCATCCTGGGATCAGTCGGACAGTGAGCTGTTTGAGCGGGAGGTACTGGTGGCCTACCTTGGCTAAGGACGTGAGAGTTTATGATTACTCCTGCTCGGTGTGCGCCCAGTGTAAGCCTCCGAGGCACCTACCCAGAAGTAAGCTACACCCCTTACCCGTTCCACAGCGTCCTTGGTCACACCTGTCGGTGGATTTTCTGACGGATCTTCCACTCTCACAGGGTAACACCGCAATCCTGGTTGTTGTGGATCGTTTCTCTAAGTCCTGTCGTCTCTCCCTCTGCCCGGTCTCCCCACGGAACCTACAGACTGTGGAGGCCTTGATTACACACGTCTTCCGGCACTACAAGGTGTCTGATCGGGATCCCAGTTCACATCTAGGGTCTGGAAGGCGTTCATGGAACTTCTGGGGGTCTCGATCAGTCTTACTTCAGGGTTTCACCCCAAGAATAATGGGCAGGCGGAAAGAGTGAACCAGGATGTGGGTAGGTTTCTGCAGTCCTATTGCTAGGACCAGCCAGAGGAGTGGGCGGCATTTGTTCCCTGGGCAGAAATGACACAGAACTCGCCTCCGCCACTCCTCTACTAACCTCTCTCCCTTCCAGTGCATACTGGGGTACCAGCCGCCTTGGCATCAGGGTCAGACCAAGATTCCTGCGGTGGACGACTGGTTCAGGCGCACAGAGGAAATATGGGAAGCCATCCGTGTCCACCTTCAGCAGGACGTGACGCACCAAAAGAGGAATGCAGATCGCCACCGCAGTGAGACCCCGGTGTTTGCACCAGGGGACCGGGTCTGGCTCTTGACCCGAAACCTGCCCCTCCGTCTGCCCTGCCGGAAGCTGGGTCCGCGGTTTGTGAGGCCATTTAAAATCCTGAGGAGAGTGAACAAGGTTTGTTATATGTTACAGCTTCAACCTGATTACCATATTAACCCCTTGTTCCATGTGTCTCTCCTCAGTGATGTCGAGGACGTGTTGGACCCATCTATGTTGCAGGAGTTCCACCGTCTTTCTCCGGATCGCCCTGCGCCTGCCCTCCGGGTCGTCCCCAAGGCCGGTGTCGACGTGCTGCTGGAGCCGCACGTCAGGGGGGGGTTACTGTTAAGACCCCCGCCGAAGTTGGTCCCTCTCCTTGTTCGGGCGGTGTTCGGCGGTCGAAGTCACCGACCTTCTAGCCATCGCTAATCCTCTTTTCATTTTCCTTTGGTTTTGTCTTGTCTTCCATCACACCTGGTTCCAATCCCATCAATTACATGTTGTGTATTTAACCCTCTGTTCCCCCTCATGTCCTTGTCGGTAATTGTTTATTGTAAGTGCTTGTGCACATCTGTTCTGGTGTGCGTCAGGTTATGTACCCATTATTTGATTGTTCTGTTTTCCGGTGGGTTTTTTTGTTATTAACCTCTTGCGACGAGCAAACCAGTATCAGGAGCGTAATCATAGCCTCAAACGCATTAGCATAACGCAGCGGACATAAATACCCCTATAATATATTCCTATTCATGAAAATCGAAAATGAAATGAAATAAATATATTCAAACACAAGCTTAGCCTTTTGTTAACAACACTGTCATCTCAGATTTTCAAAATATGCGTTGCAGCCAACGCTAGAAGTTTATCATGGCACAATGCTATGCTAGCTCTGCTGGCAGCAGGCAACATTTTCACGAAAATAAGAAAAGCAACTAAATTAAATAATTTACCTTTGAAGAACTTCGGATACTTTCACTCAGGAGACTCCAAGTTAGATAGCAAATGTTCCTTTTTTTCCAAAAAGATTATTTTTGTTGGCGAAATAGCTCCCGTTTCTTCATCATGCTTGGCTGAGAAATCGACCGGAAAATGCTGCAACTATAACGGCAAACATTTTTCAAAATTTGCTCCATAATATCCACAGAAACACGGCAAGCGTTGTTTAGGATCCATCCTCAAGGTGTTTTTAACATATATATTCGATAATATATCCATCGAGGCAATTGGTTTCTCATAAGAAGCTGTCAGGACCCGGTTACAAACCTGGGTCTCCGGAGTGAGAAACAGTCACTTAACCAACTGAGCCACGAATAGTCAGCAGAACCCAGAAGATGAGGCAGACACAGCAGTACTTAAGACGGTGTATTTAATAAAGTAAAAAAGGAGAAGTCCTTCAATACAAAAATGGCAAATCCAAAAGGTGGTAGGAATAGCACAAAAAAGCCTCAAGAGATACTCAAAAACAAAAACAGAATTCCACAAGAGCATCCACCGGAATCGGCAAGAATACACAGAACACTAGGGAAACTAAGGGTTTAAATACAATCAGGGGAAACGAGGCACAGGTGCAAATAATAATGGGGAACAAGGGAAAAAACATAAGGTCAAAAAGCACAATGGGGGCATCTAGTGACCAAAACCCGGAACAACCCTGGCCAAATCCTGACAGAATCCCCCCCCTAGGAACGGCTCCTGACGTTCCTACCAGCTCTCTCAGGGTGGAGGGCCCTGAACTGACGAATGAGGTCAGGGTCCAGGATGTCTTTGGCAGGAACCCAGGAGCGCTCCTCGGGACCGTAGCCTTCCCAGTCCACCAGATACTGCCAGGACCGCTGCACCCGGCGGGAATCCAGTATCCGATGGACGGTATAAGCCGGCTGGCCTCCAATGACACGAGGCGGAGGGGGAGGTCTGTCTGCCGGGACAAGGGGAGAAAAAACAACAGGTTTTAACAATGAAATGTGAAATGTGGGATTAATCTTAAGGGATCTGGGTAAGTGTAGGCGATAAGAAACTGGGTTAACTCTCCTGGCAACCTTGAAGGGACCGATGTATTTTTGGGACAGCTTGCGAGACTCCACCCGTAGAGGTAAGTCTCTTGTGGAGAGCCAGACTCTCTGGCCGGGGCGCAGGGTAGGCCCGGGACGGCGACGTCTGTTGGCTTGTTGTTGGTACCTCTGTGAGGAACGCATAAGATTAAGACGGGTCTTCCTCCACATAAGCCGACAGCGTCTGACGAACTTCAAGGCTGAAGGCACTCTGACTTCTGCCTCCTGGTCCGGGAACAATGGAGGAGCATAGCCAAACTGACACTCGTGCGGGGACATACCAGTGGAGGAGGAGCGCAAGGTGTTGTGCGCGTATTCGGCCCAAACAATAAAGGATGACCATGTGGACGGGTTGTCACGAGTCATACATCGGAGGGTGGTTTCCAGCTCTTGATTCATCCTCTCTGTTTGGCCGTTGGACTCCGGATGGTACCCTGAAGATAGACTGGCAGAAGCCCCCATGAGTTGGCAGAAGGCCTTCCAAAACCTTGAGGCGAACTGGGGACCTCTGTCAGAAACCATATCTTGAGGAATGCCGAAGACTCGGAACACATGATTAATTACCAACTCAGCCGTTTCCTTGGCAGAAGGTAACTTAGTCAGAGGGACGAACCTGGCCGCCTTTGAAAACCTGTCGATTATGACTAGGATAGTAGTATTGCCATGGGATGGAGGAAGTCCAGTAATAAAGTCCAATGAGATATGGGACCAGGGTCTGTGGGGAACAGGTAAAGGGTGAAGGAGTCCTTGAGGGCGGAGGTGAGAAGATTTGCCCTGGCAGCACACTGGGACAGGCATTGACGAAAGTGGCAACGTCTTCTCTTATGGTAGGCCACCAGAACTTACGCTGGATGAACTCCAAGGTGCGACCTACGCCCGGATGACAGGTGAGGCGAGAGGAGTGCCCCCACAGAAGGACCTGAGTCCTCACTGCCTTGGGGACAAACAACCGGACAGGGACCTCCTTTCGGGTCCGGTTCGCTAGCTTGAGCACGTCTCACGTATCCTCAACTTGCCACGAGATCGGAGCCACAATCTTAGCAGCAGGAAGGACAGTCATGTCCGTCATCTCGAATGGCAGGAGCGCAGACTCGGGACAGGGCATCCGGGGCTTGAGATTCTTCGACCCGGGCCGATAGGTGAGGATAAACTGGAATCGATTGAAGAAAAGAGACCATCTAGCTTGTCTAGAGTTCAATCGCCGCCTGCTGGATATACTCCAGATTTTTTGTGGTCCGTGAGCACTTGAAACGGGTGAGAAGCCCTCGAGCCAGTGTCTCCATTCCTTCAATGCCATCTTAACCGCTAGGAGTTCACGATCCCCCACATCGTAGTTCCTCTCAGTCGGGGTAAGCCGGTGTGAGAAGAAAGCGCACGGATGAAGCTTCTTGTCTTCACCCCTCTGAGACAGGACAGCTCCAACACCAACCTCTGATGCGTCTACCTCCACCACAAATGGTTCATCCGTAGTCGGTAGTATCAGGATGGGAGCAGAGAGAACCGCGCTGCTTGAGTCCTTGGAAGGCCGTCTCAGCTTCTCTTCCCCACAAAAACCTTGCATTGCCA
>NW_027004759.1:0-2500 GCF_036934945.1 Oncorhynchus masou masou
TCTCTCTCTATCTCTCTCTCTCTCTCTCTCTCTCTCTCTCTCTCTCTATCTCTCTCTCTCTCTCTCTCTCTCTCTCTCTCTCTCTCTCCTCTCTCTCTCTCTCTAGGTCTGCTTAATGTTATAATGTTGACCTGGCCAGTCCAGTGGAAATAAATACAGAGCAACCCTTGTGCACAAATGTTTGCATAAAGCAATGTCACAAAGCAGCCAATTTACACACGCACCCACACACACACACATCCACACACACACTCATATATAAACAGGGAGGGAGGTAAGTGCTTTAGGGAGAAAATGGTGAAGGTGTATGTGTGCGTTCTGGTAACTGAAAAAACTGTGGTGATAGGGAAAATATTGATACGGTCTCAGTGTTGATACAGTAAACCACACATCTGGAGATAATTGAAGTGAGGATGTGTTAACAACAATACAACACATTCAAGGAGCTCCCGAGTGGCGCAGAAGTCTAAGGCACTGCATCTCAGTGCTTGAGGCATCACCACAGACACCCTGGTTCGATTTCAGGCTGTATCACAACCAGCTGTGATTGGGAGTTCCATAGGGCGGCGCACAATTGGCCCAGCGTTGTCCGGATTTGGCTGGGGTAGGCCATCATTGTAAATAAGAATTTGTTCTTAACTGACTTGCCTAGTTAAATAAAGGTAAATAAATCAATGTAATCTGACACCAGTCATGAATGGAGTCTCCATCGCCCACCACCTCCCTCGCCCCTCACCTCCCTCCTCACCCAGCTCCTGTCATATTCAACTGCCATCTCATCCTGCCTGATATCTGCCGGCCCCATATCTGTGGCAGTTGTTTTATTACTATATGGGTCAACTGTAACCTGCATGTGCTGTGCTGAGTGATGTGATGTGGTAACTGTGTGTGTGTGTGTGTGTGTGTGTGTGTGTGTGTGTGTGTGTGTGTGTGTGTGTGTGTGTGTGTGTGTGTGTGTGTGTGTGTGTGTGTGTGTGTGTGTGTGTGTGTGTGTGTGTGTGTGTGTCTGTGTTGAGGCCTGATGTGATGTGTTAACAGTGTAATGGTGCTGTATAGGTGGTGTTAATGTTTTAACCACTGGACTAAGGAGGAATGCAGCGTAATCCTCTAAAATCACCACCTAATCCACCATAGCACACACAACACACACACACACACACACGCACACACCAGATCACCACCTAATCCACCATAGCACACACACACACACACACACACACACACCCACCAGATCACCACCTAATCCACCATAGCACACACAACACACACACACACACACCCACCAGATCACCACCTAATCCACCATAGCACACACAACACACACACACACACACCCACCAGATCACTACCTAATCCACCATAGCACACACAACACACACACACACCCACCAGATCACCACCTAATCCACCATAGCACACACACAACACACACACACACACACGCACCCACCAATTCACCACCTAATCCACCATAGCACACACAACACACACACACACACACCACCAGATCACCACCTAATCCACCATAGCACACACAACACACACACACACACGCACCCACCAGATCACCACCTAATCCACCATAGCACACACAACACACAAAAACACACACACCCACCAGATCACCACCTAATCCAAAATAGCATACACAACACACAAAAACACACACACCCACCAGATCACCACCTAATCCACCATAGCATACACAACACACAAAAACACACACACCCACCAGATCACCACCTAATCCAAAATAGCATACACAACACACAAAAACACACACACCCACCAGATCACCACCTAATCCACCATAGCACACACAACACACAAAAACACACACACCCACCAGATCACCACCTAATCCACCATAGCATACACAACACACACACACGCACCCACCAGATCACCACCTAATCCACCATAGTACACACAACACACACACACACACACCCACCACATCACCACCTAATCCACCATAGCACACACAACACACAAAAACACACACACCCACCAGATCACCACCACTAAGCTACCAGAGAGTCTGCCTCTGCAGGTGTGTTTTGCCTCTCTGGGTAATTCTAACATTAATGCAAGGTATTCCCTAAAACCACATAATGATTTTGTTTTAAATCAAATCAAATCAAATGTATTTATATAGCCCTTCGTACATCAGCTGATATCTCAAAGTGCTGTACAGAAGCCTAGCCTGAAACCCCAAACAGCAAGCAATGCAGGTGTAGAAGCACGGTGGCTAGGAAAAACTCCCTAGAAAGGCCAGAACCTAGGAAGAAACCTAGAGAGGAACCAGGCTATGAGGGTGGCCAGTCCTCTTCTGGCTGTGCCAGGTGGAGATGATAACAGAACATGGCCAAGATGTTCAAATGTTCATAAATGACCAGCAGGGTCAAATAATAATAATCACAGTAGTTGTCGAGGGTGCAACAAGTCAGCACCTCAGGAGTAAATGTCAGTTGGCTTTTCATAGTTGATCATTAAGAGT
>NW_027004760.1:0-4686 GCF_036934945.1 Oncorhynchus masou masou
ACAGGAGCTGGAAGGAAAAGGACCCTGGGCTCAGCCTTGTGAATATCGCCGCCCTAAGGAGGAACTAGAAGCGGCTGAAGCGGAGAGGCGCTGGTATGAGGAGGCAGCACGGCGACGTGGATGGAAACAGGAGCAGCCCAGAATGGAGTATGGATATTACGACGTGGGAAGAAATAGACAGGTGGGCGGCCGACCCAGAGAGAGTGCCGGAGCCCGCCTGGGATTCGCTGGAGCAGTGCGAAGAGGGCTATAGGAGAATTGAGTCGAAAAAAAAGACACGGCGGCGCAGAGCGAAGCCCCAAAAATTTCTTGGGGGGGGCTCAGAGGGGGAGTGGCTGAGTCAGGAGACAGACCTGAGCCAACTCTCCCTGTTTATCTTGAAGAGCCAAGGAGGAGACCAGAATCGGTGTTGGAGGTGAGCGAAGCAGAGACTGTGAAGGAGTTAATGGGGAAATTGGAGGAGAAATTAATGAGGGAGTTGCTAGTTTGGTGCTTTAGGTACAATATTCGTCCGACGGAGCGTGTCGGGGATTTAATGGCACCTGGGTCAGCGCTCCATACTAGTCCTGAGGTGCGTGTTAGTCGGCTGGTGAAAAATGTGCCAGCCTCACGCACTAAGCCTCCTGTGTACCTACCTAGCCTTGCACGTCCTGTGCCAGTCCTGCTCTCAGGCTCTCCAGTACACCTTCACGGTCCAGTCCATCCTGTGCCACCTTCACACACTAGTCCTCTGATGGTAGCTCCGCGCACCAGGCTTCCTGTGCCTGTCCTCTATCCAGTACCACCTCCACACCCCAGCCCTCCGGTAGCAGTTCCCCGCACTAGGCTTCCTGTGCGTGTCCTCGGCCAAATACCACCAGTGCCAGCACCACGCATCAGGCCTTCAGTGCGCCTCGCCTGTTCAGCGCAGCCAGCGCTTTCTCCCTCTCCTGCGCTGTCGGAGTCTCCCGCCTGTTCAGCGGTTCTAGAGCCTTCCTCCTCTACAGCGCTGCCGGAGCCTCCTGCCTGTATGGAGCAGCTAGAGCTGCCAGTTTGCATGGAGCAGCCAGAGCTGTCAGTCTGCATAGAGCAGCCAGAGCTGCCAGTCTGCATGGGGCAGCCAGAGCTGTCAGTCTGCTTAGAGCAGCCAGAGCTGTCAGTCTACATGGAGCAGCTAGAGCTGCCAGTTTGCATGGAGCAGCCAGAGCTGTCAGTCTGCATAGAGCAGCCAGAGCTGCCAGTCTGTATGGGGCAGCCAGAGCTGTCAGTCTGCTTAGAGCAGCCAGAGCTGTCAGTCTGCATGGAGCAGCTAGAGCTGCCAGTCTACATGGAGCATCCAGTGTTGCCAGCCTGCATGGAGCAGCTAGAGCTGCCAGTCTGCAAGGAGCTGCCAGTCTGCATGAAGCAGCCAGAGCTGCCAGTCTGCATGGAGCAGCTAGAGCTGCCAGTCTGCAAGGAGCTGCCAGTCTGCATGGAGCAGCCAGAGCTGCCAGTCTGCCTGGAGCAGCTAGAGCTGCCAGTCTACATGGAGCAGCTAGAGCTGCAAGTCTGCAAGGAGCTGCCAGTCTGCATGGAGCAGCCAGAGCTGCCAGTCTGCATGGAGCAGCCAGAGCCGCCAGTCAGCATGGAGCAGCCAGAGCCGTCAGTCAGCATGAAGCAGCCAGAGCCGTCAGTCTGCCAGGATCTGCCAGTCAGCCAGACTCTTCCAGATCTGCCAGTCAGCCAGACTCTTCCAGATCTGCCAGTCAACCAGACTCTTCCAGATCTGCTATTCAGCCAGACTCTTCCAGATCTGCCAGTCAGCCAGACTCTTCCAGATCTGCCAGACAGCCAGACTCTTCCAGATCTGCCAGACAGCCAGACTCTTCCAGATCTGCCAGTCAGCCAGACTCTTCCAGATCTGCCAGTCAGCCAGACTCTTCCAGATCTGCCAGTCAGCCAGACTCTTCCAGATCTGCCAGTCAGCCAGACTCTTCCAGATCTGCCAGTCAGCCAGACTCTTCCAGATCTGCCAGTCAGCCAGACTCTTCCAGATCTGCCAGTCAACCAGACTCTTCCAGATCTGCCAGTCAGCCAGACTCTTCCAGATCTGCCAGTCAACCAGACTCTTCCAGATCTGCCAGTCAACCAGACTCTTCCAGATCTGCCAGTCAACCAGACTCTTCCAGATCTGCCAGTCAACCAGTCTCTTCCAGATCTGCTATTCAGCCAGACTCTTCCAGATCTGCCAGTCAACCAGACTCTTCCAGATCTGCCAGTTAGCCAGACTCTTCCAGATCTGCCAGTCAACCAGACTCTTCCAGATCTGCCAGTCAACCAGACTCTTCCAGATCCGCCAGTCAGCCAGGATCTGCCAGTCAGCCAGGATCTGCCAGATCTGCTAGTCAGCCAGGATCCGCCAGTCGGCCAGGATCTGCCAGTCAGCCAGGATCCACCAGTCAGCCAGGATCTGCCAGATCTGCTAGTCAGCCAGGATCCGCCAGTCGGCCAGGATCCGCCAGTCAGCCAGGATCCGCCAGTCAGTCAGGATCCGCCAGTCAGCCAGGATCCGCCAGTCAGCCAGGATCTGCCGGATTCAACTGCCTGGCTGGGCTTCATCTCAGTACTGGGCTGCCTCTCAGTGCTGGGCTGCCTCTCAGTGCTGGGCTGCCCCTCAGTCCCGAGCTGCCCCTCAGTCCCGAGCTGTCCCTCAGTCCCGAGCTGTCCCTCAGTCCCGAGCTGCCTCAGTCCCGAGCTGCCCCTCAGTCACGAGCTGCTCCTCTGTTATGTAGGGTTCTGGGTGAGGACTATTCGGCCATGGTCGGTGGCGAGGGTGGATCATCCCAGGACGCGAAGGGGAGGAACAATGACATTTATGAAGTGGGGTCCACGTCCGGAGCCGGAACCGCCACCATGGACAGACGCCCACCCGGACCCTCCCTATGGTTTTGAGGTGCGTTCGGGAGTCCGCACCTTAGGGGGGGTTCTGTCACGCCTTGGTCTTAGTATTTTGTGTTTTAGTTAATTAGTTAGTCAGGCCAGGGTGTGACATGGGTTTATTGTTTGTTGTATTCTTAGTGGGGTTTTTTAGTTATTGGGATTGTAGCTGATTAGGGGTGTGTGTTACATAGGTTTGGCTGCCTGAGGCGGTTCTAAATCAGAGTCAGGTGATTCTCATTGTCTCTGATTGGGAACCGTATTTAGGTAGCCTGGGTTTCGCTTTGTATTTCGTGGGTGATTGTTCCTGTCTCTGTGTTAGTTTCACCAGTCAGGCTGTAATAGGTTTCACGTTCCGTTTTGTTGTTTTGTATTTATTAGTTATTTCATGTATAGTTTCGTTATTTGTTTTCACTAATAAACATGAGTAACAAACACGCTTCATTTCGGTCCGACTCTCTTTCGACAAACGAAGAACGTCGTTACAGTAGCAATAGTTTTTTGGGGTTGGAGACATTTCTGTTATTACAGAGTTTGCAAAACAAATGGCCACTGGATTGATGCATAAAATCATGATATTATTCTGCCAGGTAGGCTTAGGCTACTTTGTAGTTAACATTCAATTGAGAAGGTTTTAGGGAACGTCTTCACATCTCTACACGCACGCACGCACGCACGCACACACACACACACACACACACACACACACACACACACACACACACACACACACACACACGTGCAGCTGGGTTGACTTCTGATACGGGCTGTGGTACTGGGGCTTCTACCCAGACTCCCTTGCGGCTGGGGGTCAGCTCACCTCTATCAGCAACTGGGGCTGCCGGCGTGCTCCGGTAGCAGTTCCCCGCACTAGGCTTCCTGTGCGTGTCCTCTGCCAAATACCACCAGTGCCAGCACCACGCATCAGGCCTTCAGTGCGCCTCGCCTGTTCAGCGCAGCCAGCGCTTTCTCCCTCTCCTGCGCTGTCGGAGTCTCCCGTCTGTTCAGCGGTTCTAGAGCCTTCCTCCTCTACAGAAGCTGCCGGAGCCTCCTGCCTGTATGGAGCAGCTAGAGCTGCCAGTTTGCATGGAGCAGCCAGAGCTGTCAGTCTGCATAGAGCAGCCAGAGCTGCCAGTCTGCATGGGGCAGCCAGAGCTGTCAGTCTGCTTAGAGCAGCCAGAGCTGTCAGTCTGCATGGAGCAGCTAGAGCTGCCAGTCTACATGGAGCATCCAGTGTTGCCAGCCTGCATGGAGCAGCTAGAGCTGCCAGTCTGCAAGGAGCTGCCAGTCTGCATGAAGCAGCCAGAGCTGCCAGTCTGCATGGAGCAGCTAGAGCTGCCAGTCTGCAAGGAGCAGCTAGAGCTGCAAGTCTGCAAGGAGCTGCCAGTCTGCATGGAGCAGCCAGAGCTGCCAGTCTGCATGGAGCAGCCAGAGCCGCCAGTCAGCACGGAGCAGCCAGAGCCGTCAGTCAGCATGAAGCAGCCAGAGCCGTCAGTCTGCCAGGATCTGCCAGTCAGCCAGACTCTTCCAGATCTGCCAGTCAGCCAGACTCTTCCAGATCTGCCAGTCAGCCAGACTCTTCCAGATCTGCCAGTCAACCAGACTCTTCCAGATCTGCTATTCAGCCAGACCCTTCCAGATCTGCCAGTCAGCCAGACTCTTCCAGATCTGCCAGACAGCCAGACTCTTCCAGATCTGCCAGACAGCCAGACTCTTCCAGATCTGCCAGACAGCCAGACTCTTCCAGATCTGCCAGTCAGCCAGACTCTTCCAGATCTGCCAGTCAGCCAG
>NW_027004761.1:0-4686 GCF_036934945.1 Oncorhynchus masou masou
ATGATTTTATTTGAATGCTTTTCTTGTTTTTGTGAAAATGTTGCCTGCTGAATGGTAGGCTTAATGCTATGCTAGCTATCAATACTCTTACACAAATGCTTGTGTAACGTATGGTTGAAAAGCATATTTTGAAAATCTGAGATGACAGTGTTGTTAACAAAGGCTAAGCTTGTGAGCCAATATATTTATTTCATTTGTGATTTTCATGAATAGTTAACGTTGCGTTATGCTAATGACCTTGAGGCTATGATTACGCTCCCGGATACGGGATTGCTCGACGCTAGAGGTTAAAGGGACATTCTCCCAAACTACTGATAATTGCATAGAGATTCATAAGAGAAATCAAGAGGGGAATCAATCCCACAGTTTGTGGCTGTATTGAAACAGTTATCTGAACACTGTGAATTTGGACGATCAATGAGTGACACTATACATGGTAGGTTAGTGTGTGGCATGCGCAGCGAGGCATTTCAGAAACGCCTTTTGACTGAGGGTAACTTAACATTGCCAAGAGCAATAGAAGTGAGTACGTCAATGGAAATGGCAAATAAAGACGCACAACAGCTAAGTGCATCGACCCAAGTGCATAAGTTGTCTACGGAGTTAAAAAACAAGGCAGGAAGTGGCAAGCCATTCTATCGCTGTGGGAAACCAGGTCAACAAGCAGAGGAGTGTTGGTGCAAAGACTTAGACTGCAGAAGTTGTAGAAAAATGGGTCACATGGAACGTGCATGTAAAAACAAAAAGACACAATCAAACAAAAGTACTGAACAAAGGAAAGCGACTTCAGGAAGTACAAAAAGTAAGTGCATAAAATGGAGCACACAGAGGATGAACAAAGTGATACCTTGTCTGAAGGGGAAGAATCTTTGCATGTTTTGTCCATTTCAGACAATGGATACTGGGTGACACCGCTACTGGATGGAAACGCAGTACGGATGCAAGTGGACACTGGAGCAGCCATATCTTTGCTGTCTGAGGCTGTATACAAGGAGAAACTACATCACCTCACACTACAGCCCACAAAGATGATGCTGAAAACATACACCGGTGAGATTGTTCCAGTGAGAGGAAGCGTGATTGTTACAGTGGAGCTCAACAAACAGAAGGTAAAGCTACCACTCTACATTGTGAAAGGCAACCATCCAGCATTGCTAGGATGCACATGGCTGGAAAAGATCAAACTAAACTGGCAGGAAATTCACATGGTTGCAAAAAAGGACACAAACCTACAAGGGATATTGAGGAAACACGCGGATGTGTTCAAAGGAGAACTTGGCAGTATGAAGGACATAACAGTTAAACTGACCATGAAACCAGACAGCAAGCCAAAATGCTTCAAAGCCAGACCTGTCCCATACACCATAAAACCAAAAGTTGAAATTGAGCTAAACATACTAGTCGAGAGTGGAGCATTGGATCCAGTGAATGTTAGTGAATGGGCTACACCCGTTGTTCCAGTCATAAAAAAAGATGAAATCACCAGAGTCTGTGTGATCCAACGTCACCATTAACCCAGTCTTGACTGCTGAAAAATATCCACTACCCCTCATTGACAACCTCTTTTCTGGTTTAGCTGGAGGACAAAAATTCAGTAAGATAGGCCTGACAAGTCTATCTACAGATGCATGTGGACCAAGAGTCACAAGAACTGTTGACCAAATTAACTCACAAAGGTCTGTACAGGTACAGGAGGCTTCCTTTGGAATCACCTCAGCTCCGGGCCTTGTTTCAGAGAGCTATGGACCAGATACTGAGTGGGCTCACTGGGGTCCAATGTTCCCTCAATGATCTACTCATCACCGACACAGAGGAGCAGGAGCACCTGAGAAACCTGAACACTACAGAGATTGGAGGAGTAGTCTGAAGGTCCGTAAGGACAAATGCAAGTTTTTCCGGCCTTCTGTTGAGCGCCTGGGCCACGTCATTGACAGTTCGGGGCTCCACAAGGCACCATCGAAGGTGAAGGCCGTTGCGGAAGCTCCATCCCCACAGAACGCGAGTAGTCTTAGGACTACTGACATACTACGCAAAGTTTGTGCCAAAACTAACTAACATGTTAAAGCCACTGCATGAACTTTTGAACAAAACCAAACAGTGGAAGTGAACAGACAGGTGTGAGGAGACCTACAAGAAAGTGAAAACAACCTTAGCTCAGTCAGAGGCCCTAACCCACTTCAACCCCAACTTTCCATTACAGTTGGCATGTCATGCATCATCTTATGGCGTTGGTGCAGTTGTCTCACACATCATGCCATCAGGTGAAGAAAAGGTCAATTGCTTTCGCATCACAGCCCTTAAGTAAAGCCGAGAGCAATTACACACAGATAGAGCGTGAAGCACTCAACATTGTGTTTGGAGTTAAGAAATTTAATCAGTTTCTGTTTGGCCAACGATTCACACTGCCGACGGACCATAGACCCCTCACCTCCATCTTTGGTCCCCACACCGGCAGTCAGCCGCATGCAGCGATGGGCATTATTGTTATCTGCTAAACCAGTACGATATCAAGTACAGAAGGTCTGAGCAGCACTACAATGCAGATGGCCTCTCAAGGCTTTCCTTACCTGTCGCACACACTGAGCACTCCCAGGCTGAAATATTCTACTTCAAGGAAGTGACAAACGCCCCAGTTACATCTGTCCAATTGAAAAAGTTCACCTATACTGATCCAGTGATGTCTGAGGTCGTGGTCGTTGTCACTCGTGGAAAAGAAGGAGAGATGTCGGACAGCCTACAACCTTAATGAGTGAGGAGAAACGAGCTCACAGTTCAGTTTGGATGCTTGCTATGGGGTTAGAGTCATCATACCGCCACCACTGAGAAGGCAGGTGCTTGAAGAACTCCATTCAGGGCATTGTGGCATGGTGCAAATGAAGGAGATTGCACGCAGCTACTTTTGGTGGCCAGGTCTGGATGCAGCTATCGAAGACGAGGTCAAGTCATGTTCTGCATGTCAAAATATTAGGAACATGCCTCAGCTAGCGCCACTACACCCATGGGACTTCCCAGAGGAGCCTTGGCAGTGAGTCCACAGACTATGCAGGCCCACTGGAGGATCGTATGTTCTTAGTCGTTGTTGGCGCACTCACCAAATGGCCTGAGGTCACAGTGATGAAGAGCTCCTCAGTGGAGAGAACCATCGAAGAGCTCCAGTCAATCTTCAGTCGCTTCAGCTTGCCAACGCAACTCCAAAGACTGACCGGGTTGTACAGACAACAGAGAACACAGGTGGAGAGACGGAGCAAAGCAAGAGACAGAAGCTTCCAAGCTGGAGAGAGAGTTCTTGATTGGAACTAATGCAAAGGTCCAAAATGGATACCAGCAACAGTGGTCGCACAAACGGGTCCTGTGTCCTACACAGTTCACTCACCGGAAAACATCATCTGGAGGAGACACATGGATCAAGTGTTGCCAGGAAACAACCTCAGACAAACCAAGATCAGCAACTAGAGACCTACCATGACTATGAGCCATCACCTGAACAACCTACAAATGTGTAAAGTGCTCCAGACTCACCTGAACCAGCGAGAGTGGCTATTCAGGGTACTGTTGCACCCCAGTCTGGGGTACACCAGCACCACTCAGACTCAGAGACCATGTGACTGTAGACATCACCTGTATGTCGTCATTACCCTGCAAGAGAGAAAGGCGACCCCCTGACAGGTTGACTATTTAGTTCAGACTAACCTCCAACATTGGGGCAGAATACACCCCAGGGTTAAGTTTGGGAAACTGGGACCAGTTTTACTCTCTTTCCCTAAGTTTAGAAAAAGGTTATTCTGAAAAGTTCATATGTTTACATTAACAGAACTGTTACGTTAAAAGGAAAATATGCAAAACAGTGAATATTTACTTTTTCCTTATGAGTCATCAAAAGTAAAGGAGTAGGAATATAGCCAGTGTATTGATATTCCTAGTATTGTCCCTTTAGGGCACCTTTAACCTCCCTTGCTTAATTACGTTGAAATGCTTGGAATGTTCTTCCTGTGAAATGCATTAAACAATGGCCACCTTAATTTCTACTCCAGTCTCATGTCCTGTCCTTATATTAGCTGTGGAAGTAATACAGTGTGCTATACAACACGCGCTCAGTGCCGGATCGAGGGTAAGGGGGGGAAAGGTTTCTACTAGAGTTCGACCGATTAAATCGGGAATTCCCGATTAATTAGGGCTGATTTCAAGTTTTCATAACAATCGGAAATCGGGAATATTTTTGGGCACCCGATTTGCCGATTTAAAAAAAAAATGTTTTTTATACCTTTTATTTAACTAGGCAAGTCAGTTAAGAGGCACATTCTTATTTTCAATGATGGCCTAGGAACAGTGGGCTAACTGCCTTGTTCATGGGCAGAAAGGACAGATTTTCACCTTGTCAGCTCGGGGATTCAATCTTGCAACCTTCCAGTTTAACTAGTCGAACGCAATAACGAACCTGCCTCTCTCTTGTTGCACTCCACAAGGTGTTACGCGAATGCAGTAAGCCAAGGTAAGTTGCTAGCTAGCATTAAACTTATCTTATCAAAAACAATCAATCATATTCACTAGTTAACTACACATGGTTGATGATATTACTAAATATATCTAGCATGTCCTGCATTGCATATAATCTGACTGAGCATACAAGCATCTAAGTATCTGACTGAGCGGTGGTAGGCAGAAGCAGGCGCGTAAACATTCATTCAA
>NW_027004762.1:0-4686 GCF_036934945.1 Oncorhynchus masou masou
CTTAACCTCTTACATCTATGGGGCGCTATTTCATTTTTGGATGAAAAACGTTCCCGTTTTAAACAAGATATTTTGTCACAAAAAGATGCTCGACTATGCATATAATTGATAGCTTTCGAAAGAAAACACTCTGACGTGTCCAAAACTACCAAGATATTCTCTGTAGCGTGCCCTAGAACGTGAGCTTCAGGCAAAACCAAGATGAGATGGCATCCAGGAAATGAACAAGGATTTTTGAGGCTCTGTTTTCCATTGTCTCCTTATATGGCTGTGAATGCGAGAGGAAATGAGCCTGCCCTTTCTGTCGTTTCCCCAAGGTGTCTGCAGCATTGTGACGTATTTGTAGGCAGATCATTGGAAGATTGACCATAAGAGACCACATTTACCAGGTGTCCGCCCGGTGTCCTGCGCCGAAATTGGTGCGCAAAAGTCACCTGCCAGTATTTTCCCATGGGATACAGAGAGGAAAGCAAGCTTCCACGAACTGCATATCAATGAAGAGATATGTGAAAAAACACCTTGAGGATTGATTCCAAACAACGTTTGCCATGTTTCGGTCGATATTATGTAGTTAATCCGGAAAAGTTTTACGTTGTAGGTGACTGAATTTTCGGTTCGTTTCGGTAGCCAGACGCAATGTAGAAAACGGAACGATTTCTCCTACACACAGACGCTTTCAGGAAAAACTGCGCATTTGGTATGTAACTGAGAGTCTCCTCATTGAAAACATCAGAAGCTCTTCAAAGGTAAATGATTTTATTTATTTGGTTATCTGGTTTTTGTGAAAATGTTGCGTGCTAAATGCTACTCAAAATGCTATGCTAGCTTTGCATACTCTTACACAAATTAGTCAATTTCTATGGTTCAAAAGCATATTTTGAAAATCTGAGATGACAGTGTTGTTAAGAAAAGGCTAAGCTTGAGAGCAGACGCATTATTTTCATTTTATTTGCGATTTTCAGAAATCGTTAACGTTGCGTTATGCTAATGAGCCTGAGGCTTTAGTCACAAAACCCGGATCCGGATGGGGATGCTTCTGGGTTAGGCTAACACAGCGCGCATCCAACCCGGAAGCCAGCCGCACCAATGTGTCGGAGGAAACACCGTGCACCTGGAGACCTGGTTAGTGCGCACTGCGCCCGGCCCACCACAGGAGTCGCTGGTGCCCGATGAGACAAGGACATCTCTACACGGCCAAACCCTCCCTAACCCGGACGACGCTGGGCCAATTGTGCGTCGCCACACGGGCCTCTCGGGCGTGGCCTGCTGCGACAGAGCCTGGGCGCCAAACCAGAGTCTCTGGAGCTGAGAGAAAATGTTGCGGTTTGAAAGCTAATTTCCTGCAATTCTATGCATTTTGCCATGAAGAAGAAAGAAGAAAACACTTGCCTAAGCTAGGCCTGAAGAAAACACTTAAGCGGCCTGAAGAAAACACTTAGCTGGCCTGAAGAAAACACTTAAGCGGCCTGAAGAAAACACCTAAGCGGCCTGAAGAAAACACATAAGCGGCCTAAAGAAAACACTTAAGTGGCCCGCCCTAGGCTTTCAATAGCAGAACAATCCCTGTGTGTGTCTGGAGAGTATAGTGTAGTCTTTGACTTGGTCTGTATTGCTGGTCTGTACAGTGCCTTCATGAAGTACTCACACCCCTTGACTTCTTCCACATTGTGTTGCGTTACAGCCTGAATTTAAAATGGATTAAATGTAGATGTTTTTGTCACTTGCCTGCACACAATACCCCATAATGTCAATGTGGAATTATGTTTTGCTAAATGTTTACAAATTAATAAAAACTGAAAAGCTGAAATGTCTTGAGTTAATAAGTATTCAAACCTTTTGTTAAACCTTTTGGCAAGACTAAATAAGTTCAGGAGTAGAAATGTGCTGAACAAGTCACATAATAAGTTGCATGAACTCACTCTGTGCAAAAATAGTGTTTAACATGATTTTTGATGACTACCTACCTCATCTCTGTACCCCACACATACAATTATATGTAAGGTCCCACAGTCGGGCAGTGAATTTCAAACACAGATTCAACCACAAAGACCAGGGAGGTTGCCAATACCTCGCAAAGAAGGGCACCTATTGGTAGATGGGTAAAATAAAATAGAAAAGCAGACATTGAATATCCTTTTGAGTATGTTAAAGTTATTAATTACACTTTGGATAGTGTATCAATACACCCAGTCACTACAAAGATACAGGTGTCCTTCCTAACTCAGTTGCCAGAGAGGAAGGAAACTGTTCAGGGATTTCTCCATGAGGCCAATGCTGATTTAAAAACAGTTACATAGTTTAATGGCTGTGATAGGAGAAAACTGAGGATGGATCAACAACATTGTCGTTACTCCACAATACTAACTTAATTGACAGAGGAAAAAGAAGGAAGCCTGTACAGAATACAAATATTCAAAAACATGCATCCTGTTTGCAACAAAGCACTGAAGTAAAACTGCAAAAAATGTGACAAAGCAATTAACTTTTTGTCCTGAATACAAAGGTAATAATGGGCAAATACGGTATCCACTGGAAATTACCCGCTCTTCCATAATTTTCTGTGTAAATTGGGTAGCTGCATTACATTTACATTTAAGTCATTGTGAGCGTACTTATCCAAATGACTTACAAGTGTTAGTGCCTTCTGACATCCAGTGGGACAATACTTACAATAGTGCATCCTAAAATCATTTAAGGGGGTGAGAAGGATTACTTTAATATCCTAGGTATTCTTGAAGAGGTGGGGTTTTGAAGGTGTCTCCGGAAGGGTGGTGATTGACTCAGGTCCTGGGCGTCGTGAGGGGAGTTTGTTCTACCCATTAGCCTGAAACAGCGAACAGCAGTTTTGACTTAATGAGCGGGAACTGTGCTTCCTCAGTGGTAGGGAGGCGAGCAGGCCAGAGGTGGAGAAGAACGCAGTGCCCTTGTTTGGGTGTAGGGCCTGGATCAGAGCCTGGAGGTACTGCGGTGCGTTCCCCTCACAGCTCCGTAGGCAAGCACCATGGTCTTGTAGCGGATGCTAGCTTCTCAACTGGAAGCCAGTGGAGAGAGCGGAGGAGGCGGGGTGACGTGAGAGAACTTGGGAAGGTTGAACACCAGACGGGCTGCGGCGTTCTGGATGAGTTGTAGGGGTTTAATGGCACAGGCAGGGAGCCCAGCCAACAGCGAGTTGCAGTAATCCAGACGGGAGATGACAAGTGCCTGGATTAGGACCTGCGCCGCTTCCTGTGAGGCAGGGTCGTACTCTGCGGATGTTGTAGAGCATGAACCTACAGGAACGGGCCACCGCCTTGATGTTGGTTGAGAACGACAGGGTGTTGTCCAGGATCACGCCAAGGTTCTTAGCGCTCTGGGAGGAGGACACAATGGAGTTGTCAACCGTGATGGCGAGATCATGGAACGGGCAGTCCTTCCCCGGGAGGAAGAGCAGCTCCGTCTTGCCGAGGTTCAGCTTGAGGTGGTGATCCGTCATCCACACTGATATGTCTGCCAGACATGCAGAGATGCGATTCGCCACCTGGTCATCAGAAGGGGGAAAGGAGAAGATTAATTGTGTGTCGCCTGCATAGCAATGATAGGAGAGACCATGTGAGGTTATGACAGAGCCAGTGACTTGGTGTATAGCGAGAATAGGAGGGCCTAGAACAGAGCCCTGGGGGACACCAGTGGGTGAGAGCGCGCGGGCGAGGAGCAGATTCTCGCCACGCCACCTGGTAGGAGCGACCTGTCAGGTAGGACGCAATCCAAGCGTGGGCCGCGCCGGAGATGCCCAACTCGGAGAGGGTGGAGAGGAGGATCTGATGGTTCACAGTGTCGAAGGCACGATAGGTCTAGAAGGATGAGAGCAGAGGAGAGAGAGTTAGCTTTAGTGAGTGCTGGAGCGCCTCAGATGAAGAGAGTGAAGAGGAACTCAGCTGAATGACTAGATTCTGAGAGAGATAGCGGGAGAGCTCGCCCAGGACTGTGAGAGGTGAGCCGTCCTCAGGAAAGGAGCTTATCAAGGCATCAAGCTCATTGATGAACTCTCCGAGGGAACCTGGAGGGCGATAAATGATAAGGATGTTAAGCTTGAAAGGGCTGGTAACTGTGACAGCATGGAATTCAAAGGAGGCGATAGACAGATGGGTAAGGGGAGAAAGAGAGAATGACCACTTGGGAGAGATGAGGATCCCGGTGCCACCACCCCGCTGACCAGAAGCTCTCGGGGTGTGCGAGAACACGTGGGCGGACGAAGAGAGAGCAGTAGGAGTAGCAGTGTTGTCTGTGGTGATCCATGTTTCCGTCAGTGCCAAGAAGTCGAGGGACTGGAGGGAGGCATAGGCTGAGATGAACTCTGCCTTGTTGGCCGCAGATCGGCAGTTCCAGAGGCTACCGGAGACCTGGAACTCCACGTGGGTCGTGCGCGCTGGGACCACCAGATTAGGGTGGCCGCGGCCACGCGGTGTGGAGCGTTTGTATGGTCTGTGCAGAGAGGAGAGAACAGGGATAGATAGACACATAGTTGACAGGCTACAGAAGAGGCTACGCTAATGCAAAGGAGATTTGAATGACAAGTGGACTACACGTCTCGAATGTTCAGAAAGTTAAGCTTACGTAGCAAGAATCTATTGACTAAAATGATTGAAATGATACAGTACTGCTGGTGTAGGCTAGCTGGCAGTGGCTGCGTTGTTGACTTTGTAGGCT
>NW_027004763.1:0-4686 GCF_036934945.1 Oncorhynchus masou masou
CCCCAGAGTAGCATCCCCCAGAGTAGCATCCCCAGTAGTATCCCCCCTGAGTAGTATCCCCAGAGTAGTATCCCCCCAGAGTAGCATCCCCCAGAGTGGTATGCCCCCAGAGTAGTATCCCCCAGAGTAGTATCCCCCCAGAGTAGCATCCCCCAGAGTAGTATGCCCCCAGAGTAGCATCCCCCCAGAGTAGTATGCATCCCCCAGGTAGTATGCATCCCCCCAGAGTAGTATGCATCCCCCCAGAGTAGTATGCATCCCCCCAGAGTAGTATGCATCCCCCCAGAGTAGTATGCATCCCCCCAGAGTAGTATGCATCCCCCAGAGTAGTATGCATCCCCCCAGAGTAGTATGCATCCCCCCAGAGTAGTATGCATCCCCCCAGAGTAGTATGCATCCCCCAGAGTAGTATGCATCCCCCCAGAGTAGCATCCCCCAGAGTAGCATCCCCCAGAGTAGTATGCATCCCCCCAGAGTAGTATGCAACCCCCCAGAGTGAGTATGCATCCCCCCAGAGTAGTATGCATCCCCCCAGAGTAGTATGCATCCCCCAGAGTAGTATGCATCCCCCCAGAGTATTATCCCCCTGAGTAGTATCCCCTGAGTAGTATCCTCCCCTGAGTAGCATCCCCCAGAGTGAGTATGCATCCCCCAGAGTAGTATGCATCCCCCCAGAGTAGTATGCATCCCCCCAGAGTAGTATGCATCCCCCCAGAGTAGTATGCATCCCCCCCAGAGTAGCATCCCCCCCAGAGTAGCATCCCCCCAGAGTAGCATCCCCCCAGAGTAGCATCCCCCCAGAGTAGCATCCCCCCAGAGTAGCATCCCCCCCCAGAGTAGCACCCCCCAGAGTAGCATCCCCCCAGAGTAGCATCCCCCCAGAGTAGCATCCCCCAGAGTAGCATCCCCCCAGAGTAGCATCCCCCCAGAGTAGTATCCCCCAGAGTAGCATCCCCCCAGAGTAGTATGCATCCCCCCAGAGTAGTATGCATCCCCCAGAGTAGTATGCATCCCCCCCAGAGTAGTATGCATCCCCCAGAGTAGTATGCATCCCCCCAGAGTAGTATGCATCCCCCCAGAGTAGTATGCATCCCCCAGAGTATTATCCCTGAGTGGTATCCCCTGAGTAGTATCCCCCTGAGTAGCATCCCCCCAGAGTAGTATGCATCCCCCCAGAGTAGTATGCATCCCCCAGAGTAGTATGCATCCCCCAGAGTAGTATGCATCCCCCCAGAGTGGTATGCATCCCCCAGAGTAGTATGCATCCCCCCAGAGTAGCATCCCCCTGAGTAGCATCCCCCTGAGTAGCATCCCCCTGAGTAGCATCCCCCTGAGTAGCATCCTCCCCCCTGAGTAGTATCCCCCTGAGTAGTATCCCCCTGAGTAGCATGCATCCCCCTGAGTAGCATGCATCCCCCTGAGTAGCATGCATCCCCCAGAGTAGTATGCATCCCCCCAGAGTAGTATGCATCCCCCCAGAGTATTATCCCCCTGAGTAGCATCCCCTGAGTAGCATCCCCCTGAGTAGCATCCCCCTGAGTAGTATCCCCCCAGAGTCGTACCCCCTGAGTAGAATGCCCCTACGTAGGACGGCTGTAGCCTGTGCTGTATTAAGGTTGTTGTCTTGCAAAACAATACATTCCAATCCACAGCATCATGGGATTATGAGTTCTTTCTCTCTCTGTGTGTTAGATAACACCAGTGTGAGCAGCCTGAGTAATCCTGGTCCTGCTGCCCCACCCACCAAGAGGATCGCCTTCCTGTTTGACTCCACCCTCACCGCTTTCCTCATGATGGGGAACCTCTCTCCAGTACGTCCCCTAACCTCTGAACCCTGACCCCTAACCCCTAACCCTCACCACCTTCCTCATGATTTTTTATTATTATTCTCCAGTGAGTCCTCTGATTCTAACAGTTCTGTGACTTCAATATATCTTTCAAAATCTTCTTTCTGCAAAATGTTTAAAAATGATCACTAATTCCATAGATTATTACTCGACTCTTTTGCAAACATCAGTATTGAAATCTCCTAACAAAATGATTTCCTTCACCAGAGAATCATTACAGTTTGACAACACAATTTCAAGACCTTCATAGAATGCATTCTGATTGGGCGGCTTGTAACACACCCCCAACAAATCGTTTTTTTTTTTCGTTTTGGGAAAGTACATGTCCAGCCAGACAATCTCCAGATCAGCGATTAAATCCAATCTGACGTTGTATGCAATGTTCGGTGTAACAAAGGCACATATCCCCCACAGTGCTGATTCTGATCCTTCCTAACAACAGAGTAATTGGGTCACAAACCAGTAAAATACGTAGAGCCTTGTTACTCTCGTTCATGTAGTGTTAGATGTAGTAGTATTAGGGGTATTCATACCCTACCAGGGGACTGGAGCCCCTCTATCCCCTACAGAGGGGTATACATACCCTACCAGGGGACTGGAGCCCCTCTATCCCCTACAGAGGGGTATACATCTCTTACCCTACCAGGGGACTGGAGCCCCTCTATCCCCTACAGAGGGGTATTCATACCCTACCAGGGGACTGGAGCCCCTCTATCCCCTACAGAGGGGTATTCATCTCTTACCCTACCAAGGGACTGGAGCCCCTCTATCCCCTACAGAGGGGTATTCATCTCTTACCCTACCAAGGGACTGGAGCCCCTCTATCCCCTACAGAGGGGTATTCATACCCTACCAGGGGACTGGAGCCCCTCTGTCCCCTACAGAGGGGTATACATACCCTACCAGGGGACTGGAGCCCCTCTATCCCCTACAGAGGGGTATATATACCCTACCAGGGGACTGGAGCCCCTCTGTCCCCTACAGAGGGGTATTCATCTCTTACCCTACCAGGGGACTGGAGCCCCTCTATCCCCTACAGAGGGGTATTCATCTCTTACCCTACCAGGGGACTGGAGCCCCTCTATCCCCTACAGAGGGGTATACATCTCTTACCCTACCAGGGGACTGGAGCCCCTCTATCCCCTAAAGAGGGGTATTCATCTCTTACCCTACCAGGGGGACTGGAGCCCCTCTATCCCCTAAAGAGGGGTATTCATCTCTTACCCCTACCAGGGGGACTGAGCCCCTCTCTCCCCTACAGAGGGATATTCATACCCTACCAGGGGACTGGAGCCCCTCTATCCCCTAAAGAGGGGTATTCATCTCTTACCCTACCAGGGGACTAGAGCCCCTCTACCCTCTACAGAGGGATATTCATACCCTACCAGGGGACTGGAGCCCCTCTGTCCCCTACAGAGGGATATTCATACCCTACCAGTGGACTGGAGCCCCTCTATCCCCTACAGAGGGGTATACATACCCTACCAGGGGACTGGAGCCCCTCTATCCCCTACAGAGGGGTATACATACCCTACCAGGGGACTGGAGCCCCTCTATCCCCTACAGAGGGGTATTCATCTCTTACCCTACCAGGGGACTGGAGCCCCTCTATCCCCTACAGAGGGGTATTCATCTCTTACCCTACCAGGTCTAAATCAGTCCCTGATTAGAGGAGAATCACCCACCTGGTGTCCCAGGTCTAAATCAGTCCCTGATTAGAGGGGAATCACCCACCTGGTGTCCCAGGTCTAAATCAGGCCCTGATTAGAGGGGAACGATGAAAACATAGCAGTGGGACTGGCTTCAAGGTCCAGAGTTGAGTTTGAGTTTAGTTTAAACCATGTCTCTGTTCTCCCCCTCAGAACCTGAAGAGCCATGCGGTCACCATGTTTGAGGTGGGGAAGCTGTCAGACGAGACCCTGGACAGCTTTCTGATGGAGCTGGATAAAGTAAGCTGTGTGTCTTCATAGGCTTTATGTGAACTAACAGAGGGGCTGTGAAGCGGGAGACAACGTAATATGGCCACCTCAAATACACAGCACACTCACAGGGACGTATACACAACACACTCACAGGGACGTATACACAACACACTCACAGGGACGTATACACAACACACTCACAGGGACGTATACACAACACACTCACAGGGACGTATACACAACACACTCACAGGGACGTATACACAACACACTCACAGGGACGTATACACAACACACTCACAGGGACGTATACACAACACACTCACAGGGACGTATACACAACACACTCACAGGGACGTATACACAACACACTCACAGGGACGTATACACAACACACTCACAGGGACGTATACACAACACACTCACAGGGACGTATACACAACACACTCACAGGGACGTATACACAACACACTCACAGGGACGCATACACAACACACTCACAGGCATGCATACACAACACACTCACAGGCATGCATACACAACCACTCACAGGGACGTATACACAACACACTCACAGGGACGTATACACAACACACTCACAGGGACGATACACAACACACTCACAGGGACGTATACACAACACACTCACAGGGACGTATACACAACACACACTCACAGGGACGTATACACAACACACTCACAGGCGACGCATACACAACACACTCACAGGGACATGCATACACAACACACTCACAGGGACGTATACACAACACACTCACAGGGACGTATACACAACACACTCACAGGGACGTATACACAACACACTCACAGGGACGTATACACAACACACTCCACAGGCACGTATACACAACACACTCAACTAGGGACATTATACACAACACACTCACAGGGACGTA
>NW_027004764.1:0-4685 GCF_036934945.1 Oncorhynchus masou masou
GAGGGAGGGAGGGGTAGAGATAGAGAGAGGGGGAGGGAGGGGTAGAGATAGAGAGAGGGAGGGGTAGAGATAGAGAGAGGGTAGAGATAGAGAGGTGGGAGGGAGGGGTAGAGAGAGACAGGGGGAGAGGGAGGGGGTAGAGAGAGAGAGAGAGGGGAGTGAGGGGTAGAGAGAGAGAGAGGGGGAGGGAGGGTAGAGAGGGGGGACGGAGGGTTAGAGAGAGAGAGATAGAGGGGGAGGGAGGGGTTAGAGAGAGAGAGAGGGAGGGGTAGAGAGAGGGGAGGGAGGGGTTAGAGAGAGATAGAGGGGAGGGAGGGTTAGAGAGAGATAGAGGGGGAGGGGGAGGGGTAGAGAGAGAGAGAGAGGGAGGGAGGTGTAGAGAGAGAGGGGGGGAGGAGGGGAGGGTTAGAGAGAGAGAGAGGGAGGGGTAGAGAGAGAGAGGGGGAGGAGGGGGTAGAGAGAGAGAGGGGGAGGGAGGGGTAGAGAGAGAGAGAGGGGAAGGGAGGGGTAGAGAGAGAGAGAGAGGAGGGAGGGGTAGAGATAGAGATGGGGAGGGGAGGGGTAGAGATGGAGGGGAGGGGTAGAGATAGAGAGAGGGAGGGTAGAGATAGAGAGAGGGAGGGGTAGAGATAGATATGGAGGGAGGGGGTAGAGAGTGAGAGGGAGGGGTAGAGAGAGAGGGAGGGGGGAGGGGAGGGGTAGAGATAAGAGAGAGGGAGTGAGGGGTAGAGATAGAGAGAGAGGGAGGGGGAGGGGGTAGAGAGAGGGGGAGGGGGTTAGAGAGAGAGAGGGGGGGAGGGGGTAGAGAGAGAGAGAGAGAGGAGAGGGGAGGAGGGGTAGAGATAGAGAGAGAGAGGGAGGGAGGGGTAGAGATAGAGAGAGGGGGAGGAGGGAGGGGGTAGAAATTGAGAGAGAGGGAGGGGTAGGGAAATAGAGAGAGGGAGGGGTAGATATAGATAGAGGGGGGAGGGAGGGGTAGAGATAGAGAGAGAGGGGGAGTGAGGGAGGGAGTGAGAGAGAGAGGGGGGAGGGGTAGAGATAGAGAGAGGGAGGGGTAGAGATAGAGGTGGGAGGGAGGGGTAGAGAGAGACAAGGGGAGAGGGAGGGGTAGAGAGAGAGAGGGGGAGTGGGGACAGAAGAGAGAGGGGGAGGGAGGGGTAGAGAGGGGGGACGGAGGGGGTTAGAGAGATAGAGGGGGAGGGAGGGGGTAGAGATAGAGAGGGGGAGGGGTAGAGATAGAGAGAGGGAGGGGTAGAGATAGAGAGAGGTGGGAGGGGAGGGGTAGAGAGAGACAGGGGAGAGGAGGGGGTAGAGAGAGAGAGAGAGGGGAGTGAGGGGTAGAGAGAGGGGGGAGGGAGGGGTAGAGAGAGAGAGGGGGACGGAGGGTTAGAGAGAGATAGAGGGGGGAGGGGAGGGTTAGAGAGAGAGGGAGGGGTAGAGAGAGAGAGGGGGGAGGGAGGGGTTAGAGAGAGATAGGGGAGGGGGAGGGGGGGGTAGAGAGAGAGAGAGAGAGGGGAGGGAGGTGTAGAGAGAGGGGGGGGGAGGGAGGGTTAGAGAGAGAGAGAGGGGGAGGGGTAGAGAGAGGGGAGGAGGGGGTAGAGAGAGAGAGGGGGAGGGAGGGGGTAGAGAGAGGGGGGAAGGGAGGGTAGAGAGAGAGAGAGAGAGAGAGGGGGAGGGAGGGGTAGAGATAGAGATGGGAGGAGGGGTAGAGATGGAGGAGGGGTAGAGATAGAGAGAGGGAGGGGTAGAGATAGAGAGAGGGAGGGGTAGAGATAGATAGTGGGGTGAGGGAGGGTAGAGAGAGTGAGAGGGAGGGTAGAGAGAGAGAGAGGGAGGGGGAGGGAGGGGTAGAGATAGAGAGAGAGAGGGAGCGAGGGGGGAGCGAGGGGGTAGAGATAGAGAGGGAGGGGAGGGGTAGAGAGAGAGAGGGAGGGGAGGGTTAGAGAGAGAGGGGGGGAGGGGGTAGAGAGAGAGAGAGAGAGAGAGAGAGAGAGGGGAGGGAGGGGTAGAGATAGAGAGAGGGAGGGGTAGGAGATACAGAGAGAGGAGGGGGTGAGAGAGAGAGAGAGAGGGAGGGTAGAGAGAGAGGGGGAGGGAGGGTGTAGAGATAGAGAGAGAGAGGGAGGGGGGGTAGAGATAGAGAGAGGGGGGAGGGAGGGGTAGAGATAGAGAGAGGGGGAGGGAGGGTAGAATAGAGAGAGAGAGAGAGGGAGGGGGAGTAGAGATAGAGAGGGAGAGAGATAGAGAGAGAGGGAGGGGTAGAGATAGAGAGAGAGGGAGGGAGGGGGTAGAGATAGAGAGAGGGAGGCGAGAGAGAGAGAGGGAGGGGTAGAGATAGAGGGAGGGGAGGGGTAGAGATGAGAGAGAGGGAAGGGTAGAGATAGAGAGGGAGGGAGGGAGGGGTAGAGATAGAGAAGAGGGGAGGGAGGGGTAGAGAGAGATAGAGGGGGGAGGGGTAGAGAGGGAGGGAGGGGGTAGAGATAGAGATATAGAGAGAAGGAGGGGGTAGAGATGGGGGAGGGGTAGAGATAGAGAGAGGGAGGGGGTAGAGATAGATGGGGGGGAGGGAGGGGGGGAGTAGAGATAGAGATAGAGAGAAGGAGGGGTAGAGATGGAGGGAGGGGTAGAGATAGAGAGAGGGGGGAGGGGTAGAGATAGAGAGAGAGGGAGGGAGGGGTAGAGATAGAGAGAGAGGGGGAGGGAGGGGTAGAAATTGAGAGAGAGGGAGGGGTAGAGATAGAGAGAGAGGGGGGGGGTAGATATAGATAAAGGGGGAGGGAGGGGGGTAGAGATAGAGAGAGAGAGAGGGAGTGAGGGAGGGGAATAGAGAGAGAGAGGGGGAGGGAGGGGGTAGAGATAGAGAGAGAGGGGGGAGGGAGGGGTAGAGAGAGAGGGAGGGAGAGATAGAGAGAGAGGGGAGGGAGGGGTAGAGAGAGAGGGAGGGGTAGAGATAGAGATAGAGAGAAGGAGGGTAGAGATGGAGGGAGGGTAGAGATAGAGAGAGGGAGGGGTAGAGATAGAGAGGGGGAGGGAGGGGTAGAGATAGAGGGGGGGGGGAGGGGGAGGGGGAGGGGTAGAAGCGAGAGAGGGGGGGGAGGGAGGGAGGGGTAGCGATAGAGAGAGGAGGGAGGGGTAGAGATAGAGAAAGGGAGGGAGGGATAGAGATAGAGAGAGGGGGAGGGGTAGAGATGGAGGGAGGGGTTAGAGATAGAGAGAGAGAGGGAGGAGGGTAGAGATTAGAGAGAGGGAGGGAGATAGAGAGGGAGGAGGGAGGATAGAGGGAGGAGGGGTAGAGAGCGAGAGAGGGGGGCAGGGGAGGGCGGGAGGGTAGCGATAGAGAGAGAGGGTGGGTGGGGTAGAGATAGAGAGAGGGTGGGGTAGAGATGGGGTGGGGTGTAGAGAGAGGGGGTGGGGTAGAGATAGAGAGAGGGAGGAGGGGGAGAGATAGAGATAGAGATAGAGAGGGAGGAGGGGTAGAGATAGAGAGAGAGGGAGGGGGTAGAGATAGAAGGGGGAGGGGTGGGGTAGAGATAAGAGAGAGGGGAGGGAGGGGTAGAGATAGAGAGAGGGAGGAGGGGAGGGGTAGAGATGAGAGAGAGAGGGAGGGGGTAGAGATAGAGAGAGGGAGGGAGGGGGGGTAGAGATAAAGAGAGGGAGGGTGGGGGTAGGGGAGGGAGAGAGGGAGGAGGGAGTAGAGATAGAGAGAGGGTGGGGTAGAGATAGAGAGAGAGAGGGGGAGGGAGGGGGTAGAGATAGAGAGAGGAGGAGGGGTAGAGATAGAGGGAGGGGAGGGGGGGGTAGAGATAGAGAGAGAGGGAGGGGAGGGAGGGGGTAGAGATAGAGATAGAGCGAGGGGGAGGGGATAGAGAGAGGGAGGGAGGGAGGGGTAGAGATAGAGAGGAGGGAGGGGTAGAGATAGAGAGAGAGGGAGGGAGGGGTAGAGCAGAGAGAGGGAGGGGGGGGAGGGGGAGGGAGGGGTGAGATAGAGAGAGAGGGAGGGAGGTAGAGATAGAGAGAGGGGAGGGGCAAGAGAGAGAGAGGGGGGGAGGGAGGGGTGGATAGAGAGAGAGGGAGGGAGGGGGAGAGGGGTAGAGATAGAGAGGGGGAGGGAGGGTAGAGATAGAGAGAGGCGTAGGGGAGGGGGTAGAGATAGAGAGAGTGGGAGGGGGAGGGGGTAGAGATAGAGAGGGAAGGGGTAGAGATAGAGAGGGGGAGGGAGGGTAGAGAGATAGAGAGAGGAGGGAGGGGAGGGGGTAGAGATAGAGAGAGAGGGAGGGGTAGAGAGAGAGTAGGGGGAGGGATGGGTAGAGAGAAGATAGAGGGGAGGGAGGGTAGAGATAGAGAGGGAGGAGGGAGGGGGTAGAGATAGAGAGAGAGGGAGGGAGGGTTGAGATAGAGAGAGGAGAGGGGTAGTAGAGATAGAGAGAGGGGAGGAGGGGTAGAGATAGAGAGAGGGAGGGGTAGAGAATTAGAGAGGGATGGGTGAGAGAGAGAGGAGGGGGAGGGGAGGGAGGGTAGAGATAGAGAGAGGGGGAGGGAGTGTGGTAGAGATGAGAGAGGCATGGTAGAGGGGGGGAATAGAGAGAGGAGGGAGGGGGTAGAGATAGAGAGAGAGGGAGGCAGGTAGAGATAGAGAGAGGGGGAGGGTGAGAGATAGAGAGAGGGAGGGGTAGAGATAGAGAGAG
>NW_027004765.1:0-4685 GCF_036934945.1 Oncorhynchus masou masou
AAATGATCAATTAAAAGTTTATGGAAAAACTGCACTTGTCCTAATGCGAAAAGTACAGTTTATTAAATATTCTACAGGTGTAATGTCATCAATCAAACTTAATTTATATAGCACATTTCTTACAACTAATACATTCAAAGATGTTCAAAGTCATGCATTGAAAGGCATGTGTCACTTAACACCCTTCCTGGTGGCAGGTCTCTATGGGTGAACAGGGTATTCTCTCTACCACATGTGAATGCCTCCATGAAGCTCATAAGTGGAGCCATACAACCTACTCCTGCGGTCCACAGTATCGGCTGTATGGGCGTGGACCGTCAGAGGAGGTTGCATGGCTCCACTTATGAGCTCCATGGAGGCATTCACATGTGGAGGAAGCTAGAAAGGAGGAAGCGAGCTGTGCTCCCAACCAGGGGC
This sequence comes from Oncorhynchus masou masou, assembly GCF_036934945.1. Lineage (NCBI taxonomy): Eukaryota > Metazoa > Chordata > Actinopteri > Salmoniformes > Salmonidae > Oncorhynchus > Oncorhynchus masou. The sequence continues at coordinate 418 of NW_027004765.1, forward strand.
AGTCAGCGGAGGACCTGTATCCGGTCCACAGTATCGGCTGTATGGGTGTGGACCGTCAGAGGAGGTTGCATGGCTCCGACTAGAGCCCTCGCATGGAGGCATCACATGTGGAGGAGCTAGAAACTGGAGGAAGCGAGCTGTGCTCCTCTGTCCTAGGGCCACTCAGAGGAGGATCTGTACCTGGCTGAAGACTACAACCCTCTGTCCCTGAGAGCCCTCAGAGGAGGATCTGTACCTGGCTGAAGACTACAACCCTCTGTCCCTAGAGCCCTCAGAGGAGGATCTGTACCTGGCTGAAGACTACAACCCTCTGTCCCTAGAGCCCTCAGAGGAGGATCTGTACCTGGCTGAAGACTACAACCCTCTGTCCCTAGAGCCCTCAGAGGAGGATCTATACCTGGCTGAAGACTACAACCCTCTGTCCCTAGAGCCCCCAGAGGAGGATCTGTACCTGGCTGAAGACTACAACCCTCTGTCCCTAGAGCCCTCAGAGGAGGATCTGTACCTGGCTGAAGACTACAACCCTCTGTCCCTAGAGCCCTCAGAGGAGGATCTGTACCTGGCTGAAGACTACAACCCTCTGTCCCTAGAGCCCTCAGAGGAGGATCTGTACCTGGCTGAAGACTACAACCCTCTGTCCCTAGAGCCCCCAGAGGAGGATCTGTACCTGGCTGAAGACTACAACCCTCTGTCCCTAGAGCCCTCAGAGGAGGATCTGTACCTGGCTGAAGACTACAACCCTCTGTCCCTAGAGCCCACAGAGGAGGATCTGTACCTGGCTGAAGACTACAACCCTCTGTCCCTAGAGCCCTCAGAGGAGGATCTGTACCTGGCTGAAGACTACAACCCTCTGTCCCTAGAGCCCTCAGAGGAGGATCTGTACCTGGCTGAAGACTACAACCCTCTGTCCCTAGAGCCCTCAGAGGAGGATCTGTACCTGGCTGAAGACTACAACCCTCTGTCCCTAGAGCCCTCAGAGGAGGATCTGTACCTGGCTGAAGACTACAACCCTCTGTCCCTAGAGCCCTCAGAGGAGGATCTGTACTCTGGCTGAAGACTACAACCCTCTGTCCCTAGAGCCCTCAGAGGAGGATCTGTACCTGGCTGAAGACTACAACCCTCTGTCCCTAGAGCCCTCAGAGGAGGATCTGTACCTGGCTGAAGACTACAACCCTCTGTCCCTAGAGCCCTCAGAGGAGGATCTGTACCTGGCTGAAGACTACAACCCTCTGTCCCGAGAGCCCCCAGAGGAGGATCTATACCTGGCATGAAGACTACAACCCTCTGTCCCTAGAGCCCTCAGAGGAGGATCTGTACCTGGCTGAAGACTACAACCCTCTGTCCCTAGAGCCCTCAGAGGAGGATCTGTACCTGGCTGAAGGACTACAACCCTCTGTCCCTAGAGCCCTCAGAGGAGGATCTGTACCTGGCTGAAGACTACAACCTCTGTCCCTAGAGCCCTCAGAGGAGGATCTGTACCTGGCTGAAGACTACAACCCTCTGTCCCTAGAGCCCCCAGAGGAGGATCTGTACCTGGCTGAAGGACTACAACCCTCTGTCCCTAGAGCCCTCAGAGGAGGATCTGTACCTGGCTGAAGACTACAACCCTCTGTCCCTAGAGCCCTCAGAGGAGGATCTGTACCTGGCTGAAGACTACAACCCTCTGTCCCTAGAGCCCCCAGAGGATCTGTACCTGGCTGAAGACTACAACCCTCTGTCCCTAGAGCCCACAGAGGAGGATCTGTACCTGGCTGAAGACTACAACCCTCTGTCCCTAGAGCCCTCAGAGGAGGATCTGTACCTGGCTGAAGACTACAACCCTCTGTCCCTAGAGCCCTCAGAGGAGGATCTGTACCTGGCTGAAGACTACAACCCTCTGTCCCTAGAGCCCACAGAGGAGGATCTGTACCTGGCTGAAGACTACAACCCTCTGTCACCTAGAGCCCTCAGAGGAGGATCTGTACCTGGCTGAAGACTACAACCCTCTGTCCCTAGAGCCCTCAGAGGAGGATCTGTACCTGGCTGAAGACTACAACCCTCTGTCCCTAGAGCCCTCAGAGGAGGATCTGTACCTGGCTGAAGACTACAACCCTCTGTCCCTAGAGCCCTCAGAGGAGGATCTGTACCTGGCTGAAGACTACAACCCTCTGTCCCTAGAGCCCTCAGAGGAGGATCTGTACCTGGCTGAAGACTACAACCCTCTGTCCCTAGAGCCCTCAGAGGAGGATCTGTACCTGGCTGAAGACTACAACCCTCTGTCCCTAGAGCCCTCAGAGGAGGATCTGTACCTGGCTGAAGACTACAACCCTCTGTCCCTGAGAGCCCTCAGAGGAGGATCTGTACCTGGCTGAAGACTACAACCCTCTGTCCCTAGAGCCCTCAGCGGAGGATCTGTACCTGGCTGAAGACTACAACCCTCTGTCCCTAGAGCCCACAGAGGAGGATCTGTACCTGGCTGAAGACTACAACCCTCTGTCCTGAGAGCCCACAGAGGAGGATCTTCAGTGTCTAAGGAACCCCCTCGCAGGCAGGTTCAGTGGAATGACAAGTCTCCATGAACCTGAGCCAGAACAACCGCTACCCTTCCCCGTCATCCCTGTCTGGACCGGACATTGTTAAAAAACAAGGGCACCTGGGGCATGCTGGCATCCTGGCTGGCATGGCGCTGTCGATGGAGCAGCAGGAGGCTATACCGTAGGATATACCGTAGGATATACAGGAGGCTATACCGTAGGATATACAGGAGGCTATACTGTAGGATATACAGGAGGCTATACCGTAGGATATACAGGAGGCTGTACCGTAGGATATACAGGAGGCTATACTGTAGGATATACAGGAGGCTATACTGTAGGATATACAGGAGGCTATACTGTAGGATATACAGGAGGCTATACCGTAGGATATACTGTAGGATATACAGGAGGCTGTACCGTAGGATATAGGAGGCTATACAGTAGAGATATACAGGAGGCTATACCGTAGGGATATACAGGAGGCTGTACCGTAGGATATACAGGGAGGCTGTACCGTAGGATATACAGGAGGCTATACCAGTGAGGATATACAGGAGGCTATTCCGTAGGATATACAGGAGGCTATACTGTAGGATATACAGGAGGATATACTGTGGATATACAGGAGGCTATACCAGTAGGATATACAGGAGGCTATACTGTAGGATATACAGGAGGCTATACTGTAGGACATAGGAGGTCTTGTAGGACATGCAGGAGGCTATGCTCGGGATATACAGGAGGACATACTGCAGGATATACAGGAGGCTATACCGTAGGATACACAGGAGGCTATACTGTAGGATATAGTCATGGAGGCTATACTGTAGGATATACAGGAGGCTATACTGTAGGATATACAGGAGGCTATACTGTAGGATATACAGGAGGCTATTCCGTAGGATATACTGCAGGTAACAGTTGGACAGAGCACCAACCCCAACCATGAGGAGAGAAGGTTGACGGCCAGCAATTATAGAGCAGTGGTTAGGGCCAAGCACGTTACTCCGTCACTGCTAAAATTAAAAACTGCTCCTCAGATCACAGATTATTGTATGGGTTGTTGTCTCTAAAGTGGGACACAGATAACAAAGAGGAGGGCATCAAAGGCATTCCACATGGCTACAGGGATGGGTTAGGGTTAGGGTTAGTGTGCAGGAGTCAGGGCTTTGGGGTCACACGGTCCTGGGATCCTTCAGCAGTCTTACCTGCTGAAGGGCCCAGGTATCCCTGCCTGTACCTGACATGGTTGAAAAAACAAGTGAACGAATTAATAAATACCACACACAAACAACAGAATAGGTTCTTATGTTGCATTCAAGTTTTTGCTAAAAGCAGCCAGCTGAAGTAGCGTCGTCAATGTAAGTTCAATCTGCAAAGGTATTTTTATCGTGGACACAGTGGGAGTTAACTGACGGTTTGCGGGGGACAGTGGGTTAACTGACGGCCTACCGGGGAACAGTGGGTTAACTGGCGGCCTACCGGGGAACAGTGGGTTAACTGGCGGCCTACCGGAGGACGGTGGAGCTAACTGGCGGCCCTACCGGGGAACAGTGGGAGTAACTGACGGCCTACCAGGGAACAGTGGGTTAACTGACAGCCTGCCAGGGAACAGTGGGTTAACTGACGGCCTACCGGGGAACAAGTGGGTTAACTGACGGCCTGCCGGGAACAGTGGGTTAACTGGCTGACCTGCCGGGGAACAGTGGGTTAACTGGCGGCCTACCGGGAACAGTGGGTTAACTGGCGGCC
>NW_027004766.1:0-47500 GCF_036934945.1 Oncorhynchus masou masou
CACTAGATGTTGGAACATTGCTGCTATAACAGCCTCCACTCCTCTGGGAAGGCTTTCCACTAGATGTTGGAACATTGCTGCTATAAAAGCCTCCACTCTTCTGGGAAGGCTTTCCACTAGTTGTTGGAACATTGCTGCTATAACAGCCTCCACTCTTCTGGGAAGGCTTTCCACTAGATGTTGAAACATTGCTGCTATAACAGCCTCCACTCTTCTGGGAAGGCTTTCCACTAGATGTTGGAACATTGCTGCTATAACAGCCTCCACTCTAATGGGAAGGCTTTCCACTAGATGTTGGAACATTGCTGCTATAACAGCCTCCACTCTTCTGGGAAGGCTTTCCACTAGATGTTGGAACACTGCTGCTATAACAGTCTCCACTCTTCTGGGAAGGCTTTCCACTAGATGTTGGAACACTGCTGCGGGGACTTGCTTCCATTCAGATCATTAGTGAGGTCGGGCACGGATGTTGGGCGATTAGGCCTGACTCGCAGTCGGCGTTCCAATTCATCCCAAAGGGTTAGATGGGGTTGAGGTCAGGGCTCTGTGCAGGACAGTCGAGTTTTACCACACTGATCTCAACAAACCGTTTCTGCATGGACCTCGCTTTGTGCACAGGGGCATTGTCATAATGTAACAGGAAAGGGCCTTCCCCAAAACTGTTGCCACAAATCTTGGAAGCACAGAATCATCTAGAATGTCATTGCGTGCTGTAGCGTTAAGATTTCCCATCACTGGAACTAAGGTCTCTTGCCCGAACCATGAAAAACAGCCCCAGACATTATTCCTGCTCCACCAAAACAGTTGACACTGTGCATTGGGGCAGTCGGCGTTCTCTTGGCTTCTACCGAACCCAGATTCGTCCATTGGACTGCCAGGTAGTGAAGTGTGATTCATCACTCCAGAAAACGCATTTGCAATGATCCAGACTCCAATGGTGGCGAGCTTCACACCACTCCAGCCGACGCTTGGCATTGCGCATGGTGATCTTAGGCTAAGATCGGCTGCTCTGCCATGATGGAAACCCATTTCATGAAGCTCCTGACGAACAGTTCTTGTGCTGACGTTGCTTCCAGAGGCAGTTTGGAACTCGGTAGTGAGTGTTGTAACCGAGGACAGACGATCTTTACGTGCTTCAGAGGTCGGCGGTCCCGTTCTATGAGCTTGTGTGGTCTACCACTTCGCGGCTGAGCCGTTGTTGCTCCTAGACATTTACACTTCACAATAACAGCACTTACAGTTGAGCGGGGCAGAAATTTGACAAACTGACTTGTTGGAAAGGTGGCATCCTATGACGGTGCCACGTTAAAAGGCACTCAGCTCTTCAGTCAGACCATTCTATTGCCAATGTTTGTCTATGGAGATTGCATGGCGGTGTGCTCGGTTTTGTACACCCGTCAGCAACGGGTGTGGCTGAAATAGCCGAATCCACTAATTTTAAGGGGTGTTCACATACTTCTGCATATATAGTGTAGGTTATTTCCTGCATCCCAAATGGCACCCTATTCCCAGAAAGTGTAATATGGACCCTAAGGGCGCTGGTCAAAAGTAGTGCACAATAGGCTGCTATTTGGGACGCAACTCTAAACTGTCTCCCTCCCAGGCCTCCATTACCCAGTGGAATGTAGAGTCTCTGCTGAAGGCTGCAGACCTGCTGCAGTTCGGAGCCGTGAAAAAGCGGCCTGTGAGAACTTCCTGGTTCGTCTCCTCGACGTCGACAACTGTCTGGGCATGCTCCGTTTCGCCCAGCTCCATGTGTGTCTGTCCCTGGAGAAGGAGGCACGCAGGGTGCTGCTCTGCCACTTCCACGAGGTAATGGTTCAGGCTTAGGTTCAGGCTTATTCCTACATCGTGGTACATACACAGAAACAAACAACAAATATGATGTCATTCAATATATATATATAAAAACTCAGGAGATATGTATTCTACTAAATCAATAGATGGGTTTATTAAATGTCTTTAGTGATTTGAGAGTGTCATTTTCTCAGGTGGTGAGAGAGGAGGAGTTCCAGGAGCTGGGGGTGGAGAAGGTGAGGAGCCTCCTGCAGGAGGAGAACCTGGCGGAGGTGTTGAAAGAGGCGGTGCTGGTGGAGGGGGTGGTGAGGTGGCTGGCCCACGATACTCTTGCCCGCAGGGGCCACTTCCAGGAGCTTCTTCACTCCGCCCACTTAGACCTGAAGGAAGAGTACCTCCGGACGGCCTTGGAGCTTCATAGACAGTGTCTGGAGACTGACACTGAAGACATCCACTCTCTGTTTGTCCAAGCTCTGAAGACCGCTTTTAATATCAATAAAAGCCCTTCGGAACAGTGCAGAAGGGGCAGGAGACTGACCTCCAGGATGTTTGTGATAGGGAGGGTACCACTGGCACACTCTGTCTGAGGTCCAGACCTGGGACCCGGTCACGGACCAGTGGCAGCAGGGGAGGATATGCCAGACCACACCAGGAGAGTTATGGAGTTACCCTGCTGGGCTCCAACATCTACATTAGCGGCGGCTACAGGACAGACACTACAGAGGCTCTAGATACAGTGTGGGTTTACAGCAGTGACACTGATAAATGGACACAGGGGCAGCCCATGCTGACAGCGAGGTACTACCACTGTTCTGTGGGTCTGCATGGGTGTGTCTACGTCATAGGAGGGTACAGAGGAGGGGCGCCCATGGGGGAAACGGAATTCTATGACCCCCTGAAAAGGAAGTGGATTCTCGTAGCTAATATGGTACAAGGTAGGTTGGCCTATGAAGGTTTGGAATATGACACAGTTGTGTAACTTGACAGTTGATTTTTTGTTGTAAGTTTTGTCTTATAGTAAATGTATTTGTTTACTGCTGGAGTTTCATGGTAGTTTTAAGGTTGAAAGCCTTTTAGTGACAATTCTTCCTTCCTTCCTTCCTTCCTTCCTTCCTTCCTTCCTTCCTTCCTTCCTTCCTTCCTTCTTGCCTGCCTTCCTTTCTTCCCTTGTCACAGGCGTAAGGGGAACGCTACGGCCTGTGTTCTGAGAGACACAATATATGTGGCAGGCGGTCACTATGGTTACAAGGGAAGCTGCACCTATGATAAGATTCAGACCTACAGGGCAGATGTCAATGAATGGAGCATAACAACGACCTGTCCTCATCCAGGTACCACAACACAACTCAGTTATATCAGCCCTGGTTCTATAGAGATACAGAGAGATAAACTATGTTATATCAGCCCTGGCTCTATAGAGCTACAGAAGAGATAAACTATGTTATATCAGCCCTGGTTCTATAGAGATACAGAGAGATTGTTATGTACTTGAGTGAAGACCCAAAAGCGGTTTTAACAGAAAACAGAGTTCTTTAATAAAAAACAGGAATGGCATAAATCCTCTTCCAACGTTGACAATGGAACAAAAAGAACGTAGTATAGTGCAGGATGCACCTGCCAGGCAGACTCCGACAGGATAGGACAAGGTGGAAGCAAACGAGGACGACAGCTTGCTTCTGGCATCAAAAACACAAACAAGAATCAGACACTGAAAGTAGCAGGAACAGAGAGAAATAGAGACCTAATCAGAGGAAGAGAACAGGTGAGAAAGAGTGAATGAGCTAGTTAGGGAGATGTAGAACAGCTGAAGAATGAGAGACAGAGAAGGTAACCTAAAAAGACCAGCAGAGAGAGACAGAGTGAAGAGAAAGGACAGGAACAGACATAACAAGACATGACAGTACCCCCCCACTCACCGAGCGCCTCCTGGCGCACTCGAGGAGGAAACCTGGCGAGCGGAGGAAATCATCGATCAGCGAACGGTCCAGCACGTCCCGAGAGGGGAGCCCAACTCCTCTCCTCAGGACCGTACCCCTCCCAATCCACTAGGTACTGATGACCACGGCCCCGAGGCGCATGTCCAAATCTTACGAACCCTGTAGATGGGTGCGCCTCGACAAGGATGGGGGGGGGAGGGACGAGCGGGGGCACGAAGAACGGGCTTAACACAGGAGACATGGAAGACCGGGTGAACGCGACGAAGATAGCGGGAGAAGAAGTCGCACTGCGACAGGATTAATGACCTGGGAAATACGGAACGGACCAATGAACCGCGGGGCCAACTTGCGAAGCTGTCTTAAGGGAAGGTTCTGAGTGGAGGCCATACTCTCTGACCGCAGCAATATCTAGGACTCTTGGTCCTACGCTTATTGCGGCCCTCACAGTCTGCGCCCTATTACGGCAAAGTGCCGACCTGACCCCCTTCCAGGTGCGCTCGCAACGCTGGACAAAAGCCTGAGCGGAGGGACGCAGGACTCGGCGAGCTGAGATGAGAACAGCGGAGGCTGGTACCCGAGGCTACTCTGAAAGGGAGATAGACCGGTAGCAGACGAGGAGCGAAGTTGTAGGCGTACTCTGCCCAGGAGCTGTTCTGACCAAGACGCAGGGTTACGAAAAGAAAAGACTGCGTAAAAAATGCGACCAACAGTCTGATTGGCCCGTTCGGCGGCCGTTAGACTGGGGATGAAAGCGGACGAAGACTGACGGAAGCCCCAATCAAACGGCAAAACTCCCTCCAAAATTGAGACGTGAACTGCGGGCCTCTGTCGGAAAGCGCGTCAGACGGAAGGCCATGGTCGGAAAACATTCTCGATAATGATCTGAGCCGTCTCCTTAGCAGAAGGAGCTTAGCGAGAGGAATGAAATGAGCCGCCTTAGAGAATCTATCGACAACCGTAGAATAACTGTCTTCCCCGCTGATGAAGGCAGTCCGGTGATGAAATCTAAAGCGATGTGAGACCACGGTCGAGAGGGAATGGGAAGCGGTCTGAGACGGCCGGCAGGAGGAGAGTTCCCAGATTTAGTCTGCGCGCAGACCGGACAAGCGGCGACAAATCGACGCGCGTCACGTTCCCGAGTGGGCCACCAGAAACGCTGGCGAATGGAAGCGGCGTACCCCGAACGCCCGGGGTGGCCGGCTAACTTGGCAGAGTGGGCCCACTGAAGAACGGCCGGACGGTAGGAACGGGAACGACAGAAGGTTCCTAGGACAAGCTCGCGGCGACGGAGTGTGCGAGTGCTTGCTTTACCTGCCTCTCAATTCCCCAGACAGTCAGCCCGACAACACGCCCTTCAGGGGAGAATCCCCTCGGGGGTCGGTGGAGACCTCAGAAGAACTGAAGAGACGAGATAAAGCATCAGGCTTGGTGTTTTTGAGCCCGGACGATAAGAAATAACAAACTCGAAACGAGCGAAAAACAGAGCCCTTGAGCCTGACGCGCATTAAGTCGTTTGGCTGAACGGATGTACTCAAGGTTCCTATGGTCAGTCCAAACGACAAAGGCGATCGCCCCCTCCAACCACTGTCGCCATTCGCCTAGGGCTAGCGGATGGCGGCAGTTCAGCGATTACCAACATCATAGTTACGTTCTGACGGCGATAGCGATGAGAGAAAACGCGCAAGGATGGACCTTGCCGTCAGAGAGAAGCGCTGAGAAAGAATGGCTCCCACGCCCCACCTCTGACGCGTCAACCTCAACAACAAACTGACTAGAGATGTCAGGTGTAACAAGAATAGGTGCGGATGTAAAGCGATTCTTAAGAAGATCAAAAGCTCCCTGGGCGGAAACGGACCACTTAAAAGCACGTCTTAACAGAAGTAAGGGCTGTGAGGGAGCTGCCACCTGACCGAAATTACGGATGAAACGACGATAGAATTAGCGAAGCCCAGAAAGCGCTGCAGCTCGGCGCGTGACTTAGGAGCCCGGGCCAATCAATGACAGCCTGGACCTTAGCGGGATCCATCTTAATGCCCTCAGCGGAAATAACGGAACCGAGAAAAGGGACAGAGGCGGCATGAAAAGTGCACTTCTCAGCCTTCACATAAAGACAGTTCTCCAAAAGGCGCTGGAGGACGCGTCGCACGTGCTGAACATGAATCGAGAGAGACGGTGAAAAAATCAGGATATCGTCCATGTAAACGAAAACAAAAATGTTCAGCATGTCTCTCAGGACGTCGTTAACTAGTGCCTGAAAGACAGCTGGAGGGTTAACGAGGCCGAAAGGAAGAACCCGGTATTCAAAGTGCCCTAACGGAGTGTTAAACGCCGTCTTCCACTCGTCCCCCTCCTGATGCGCACGAGATGGTAGGCGTTACGAAGGTCCAATTTGGTGAAAAACCTGGCTCCCTGCAGGATCTCGAAGGCTGAAGACATAAGAGGAGCGGATAACGATTCTTAACTGTTATGTCATTCAGCCCTCGATAATCCACGCATGGGCGCAGGGATCCGTCCTTCTTCTGAACAAAAAAAAACCCCGCTCCGGCGGGAGAGGAGGAGGAGACTATGGTACCGGCGTCGGCGAAACCGACAAATAATCCTTGAGAGCCTTACGTTCGGGAGCCGACAGAGTATAATCTACCCCGGGGGGGTAGTTCCCGGAAGGAGATCAATACTACAGTCATCGACCGGTGTGGAGGGAGAGAAGTGGCCTTGGAACGACTGAACACCGTGCGCAGATCGTGATACTCCTCCGGCACCCCTGTCAAATCGCCAGGCTCCTCCTGTGAAGAAGAGACAGAGGAAACAGGAGGGATAGCAGACATTAAACAGGTCACATGACAAGAAACATTCCAGGATAGGATAGTATTACTAGACCAATTAATAGAAGGGTTATGGCGCACTAGCCAGGGATGACCCAAAACAACAGGTGTAAAAGGTGAACGAAAAATTAAAAAAGAAATGGTTTCGCTATGATTACCAGAGACAGTGAGGTTAAAGGCAGGCGTCTCACGCTGAATCTTAGGAGAGAACTACCATCTAAAGCGAACAAGGCCGTGGGCTCCCCTAACTGTCTGAGAGGAATGTCATGTTCCCGAGCCCAGGTCTCGTCCATAAAACAGCCCTCCGCCCCAGAGTCTATCAAGGCACTGCAGGAAGCAGATGAACCGGGCCAGCGGAGATGGACCGGAAAGGTAGTGCGTGATCCAGAAGGAGAGGCCTGAGTAGTTGCGCTCACCAGTAGCCCTCCCCTTACTGATGAGCTCTGGCTTTTACTGGACATGAGGTGACAAAATGACCAGCGGAGCCGCAGTAGAGACAGAGGCGATTGGTGATTCTCCGTTCCTTCTCCTTGGCCGAGATGCGGATACCCCCAGCTGCATAGGCTCAGCATCCGAGCCGGCGGAGGAGGGTGGCAGTGATGCGGCAGGTGGCAGTGATGTGGAGAGGGGAGCAACGGCGGAACGCGGCTCCTTTCCACGAGCTCGGCGACGAAGATCAAACCGTCGCTCTATGCGAATAGCGAGGGCTATTAAGGAGTCAGACTGGAAGGAACCTCCCGGGAGAGGATCTCATCCTTACCTCGACGAGGAGACCCTCCAGAAAACGAGCGAGCAAAGCCGGCTCGTTCCAGTCACTAGAGGCAGCGCGAGTGCGAAACTCAATAGAATAATCCGTTATGGATCGATTCCCCTGACATAGGGAAGACAGGGCCCTGGAAGCCTCCTCCCCAAAAACAGAACGGTCAAAGACCCGTATCATCTCCTCCTTAAAGTCCTGAAACTGGTTAATACACTCAGCCCTCGCCTCCCAGATTGCCGTGCCCCACTCACGCGCCCGTCCGGGTAAGGAGAGAAATGACGTAGGCGATGCGGGCTGCGCTCCTGGAGTAAGTGTTGGGCTGGAGAGAGAACACCACATCACACTGAGTGAGGAATGAGCGGCACTCAGTGGGCTCCCCAGAGTAACAGGGCGGGTTGTTGATCCTGGGCTCCGGAGACTCGGAAACCCTGGAAGTGGGCGGTGGATCGAGGTGGAGTTGGTGAACCTGTCTTGTGAGGTCGGAGACTTGGACGGCCAGGGTCTCAACGGCATGTCGAGCAGCAGACAATTCCTCCTCGTGTCTGCCTAGCATCGCTCCCTGGATCTCGGCGGGGCGGAGTGAAAAGGGTCGAGGCCGCTGGGTCCATTCTTGGTCTGATTCTTCTGTTATGTACTTGAGTGAAGACCCAAAGCGGTTTTAACAGAAAACAGAGTTCTTTAATAAAAAACAGGAATGGCATAAATCCTCTTCCAACGTTGACAATGGAACAAAAGAACGTAGTATAGTGCAGGATGCACCTGCCAGGCAGACTCCGACAGGATAGGACAAAGGTGGAAGCAAACGAGACGACAGCTTGCTTCTGGCATCAAAAACACAAACAAGAATCAGACACTGAAAGTAGCAGGAACAGAGAGAAATAGAGACCTAATCAGAGGGAAGAAGAGAACAGGTGAGAAAGAGTGAATGAGCTAGTTAGGGGAGATGTAGAACAGCTGAAGAATGAGAGACAGAAGGTAACCTAAAAGACCAGCAGAGAGAGACAGAGTGAAGAGAAAGGACAGGAACAGACATAACAAGACATGACAGAGATAAACTATGTTATATCAGCCCTGGTTCTATAGAGATACAGAGAGATAAACTATGTTATATCATCCCTGGTTCTATAGAGATACAGAGATATAAACTATGTTATATCAGCCCTGGTTCTATAGAGCTACAGAGAGATAAACTATGTTATATCAGCCCTGGTTCTATAGAGCTACAGAGATAAACTATGTTATATCATCCCTGGTTCTATAGAGATACAGAGATATAAACTATGTTATATCAGCCCTGGTTCTATAGAGCTACAGAGAGATAAACTATGTTATATCAGCCCTGGTTCTATAGAGATACAGAGAGATAAACTATGTTATATCATCCCTGGTTCTATAGAGATACAGAGATATAAACTATGTTATATCAGCCCTGGCTCTATAGAGCTACAGAGATAAACTATGTTATATCAGCCCTGGTTCTATAGAGCTACAGAGATAAACTCTGTTATGTCAGCCCTGGTTCTATAGAGCTACAGAGAGATAAACTCTGTTATATCAGCCCTGGTTCTATAGAGCTACAGAGAGATAAACTCTGTTATATCAGCCCTGGCTCTATAGAGCTACAGAGAGATAAACTCTGTTATACCAGCCCTGGCTCTATAGAGCTACAGAGAGGAAATGGGACAGTGCATTAAAATCCCAAAGTTCTGGTGCGGCTCAACCACACGAGGAACACTGTTAATAACTAACTTACCCCAGGCTTGAAGGAATTATGAAAAACACATAGTTATGTTGTAGTGCAGCATTCAAACTTTACAAAAATATGAATGCAGAGATGTCTACTCTCTTGAAGCAAAAGTGAAATCATAGGATGTACACACCATGTAAAGTGATGCACACAAGTAGTAGTCATCCTTCCTGTATTTGAGCAAAGATCATTTATTTGACCTCTGTCTTGATTGTCCCTTAGAGTACGGCCTGTGCCTGGTGTCACTTCCCCCCAAGCTGTACCTGGTGGGTGGCCAGACCACCATCACAGACTGTTACGAACCGGACAGAGATGAGTGGAGCCAGCTGGCCAGGACCAAGGAGAGGAGGATGGAGTGTGGCGCCGTGGCCATGAACGGGTCCCTGTATGTCACCGGGGCTACTCCTACTCCAAGGGCACCTACCTGCAGAGTGTGGAGAGGTACGACCCCGAACAGGACACCTGGGAGATCGTGGGGAATTTACCTGGAGCGGCGCGGTCACATGGATGTGTCTGTGTTTACAGTGTTTAGAGAGAGTGGGAGAGAGAGAGAGAGAGGGGAGAGAGAGAAAGAGAGAGAGAGAGAGAGAGAGAGAGAGAGAGAGAGAGAGAGAGAGAGAGAGCAAGAGAGAGAGAGAGAGGGGGAGAGAGAAGAGAGAGAGAGGCGAGAGAGAGAGAGAGAGAGAGAGAGAGAGAGAGAGAGAGCGAGAGAGAGAGAGAGAGAGAGAGAGCGAGAGAGAGAGAGAGAGAGAGAGAGAGAGAGAGAGAGAGAGAGAGAGAGAGAGAGACAGAGAGAGAGAGAGAGAGAGAGAGAGAGAGACAGAGAGAGCGCGAGAGAGAGAGAGAGAGAGAGAGAGAGAGAGAAAGAGCGAGAGAGAGAGAGAGAGAGAGCATTCCAGGTTGTCAGTTAATGCAGTTGTGGATGTGTGTGTGTGTTTATAGTATGTAAACTATATATTGTATTACTGTTGTTGAACACTTAACCAGGCGTTGTGAGGTCGTGTGAACTGCATGTGAGACGACCTGGAACGTGTCCTTTGTTACTCTGCTCCATTCAGAGGACTTGTTCAGACAGCTGATGGCGTCTGATCTACCTCATCCTGTTCTCCTGCTGTGGACACGGGAAGATTTATTGTGTCCGATTAAGAGATTTTGGGGCGTGGAATGTTCCCCTATGCTGGAAGTGGGAGCCTGAGTGAAAAAAGTTTAGGATCCCCTGAATTAGATAAATAACGGTGTGTTGTTTACAATGATTTGTTTGTTTTATACGTTGTATTGTAAAACTTTTGATTGTGAAAATAATTTATTGTTTTTTTACTTGACTTAGCCATTTTGAATGGCAGCAGCTGACACACATTGCAAAGCACCACTAGGGGATTTATCCTCAAAGATTTCTTAATATTTATTTAATTTATTCGAACAGGAAAAAGAGGATTTGATACCATACAAATGAATGTACAACTTTGCATAGTTTTCTTTCTTTTAAATATAGTTTAAAAAGAATCACCGGCAGTAGCCTTTCCTGCAGGAAAATGACCAAATCGCCCTCTAGTGGCCTCATGGGTGGAATGTTGTTAAGATTTTTCATAATTTTATAATTAATAAACCTTTTAGTGGGGTGGGAGGCGCAGAAAATCTGTTTTTCTATGTCAAACGGTTGTGTTATATTTCAGTCTTCTGTGATGTATATGATGTGTAATGTTGGGATGAAAACTCAACATGTAATACATTTCAACTCCATATCTGACATGATACAGGTGTCTTCTTTTTTAAAGCCCATAACCATGTGTGTACTTTTGAAGAACAAAAACTCAACTACTTTGAGAAGAACAACATAGGCAGGTCAAGGTTCAAACAAATTTGGAAAAGAGAATTAAATTGAATGAGTCATCATTTCCATAGTGTCTGTAAAGTCCTTGCTGTTCACACCCACTCCACTGGGTAAAACTGGTTGAATCCACGTTGTTGCCATGTCATTTCCATAGTGTCTGTAAAGTCATTGCTGTTCACATCCACTCCACTGGGTAAAACTGGTTGAATCCACGTTGTTGCCATGTCATTTCCATAGTGTCTGTAAAGTCCTTGCTGTTCACACCCACTCCACTGGGTAAAACTGGTTGAATCCACGTTGTTGCCATGTCATTTCCATAGTGTCTGTAAAGTCCTTGCTGTTCACACCCACTCCACTGGGTAAAACTGGTTGAATCCACGTTGTTGCCATGTCATTTCCATAGTGTCTGTAAAGTCCTTGCTGTTCACACCCACTCCACTGGGTAAAACTGGTTGAATCCACGTTGTTGCCATGTCATTTCCATAGTGTCTGTAAAGTCCTTGCTGTTCACACCCACTCCACTGGGTAAAACTGGTTGAATCCACGTTGTTGCCATGTCATTTCCATAGTGTCTGTAAAGTCCTTGCTGTTCACACCCACTCCACTGGGTAAAACTGGTTGAATCCACGTTGTTGCCATGTCATTTCCATAGTGTCTGTAAAGTCCTTGCTGTTCACACCCACTCCACTGGGTAAAACTGGTTGAATCCACGTTGTTGCCATGTCATTTCCATAGTGTCTGTAAAGTCATTGCTGTTCACATCCACTCCACTGGGTAAAACTGGTTGAATCCACGTTGTTGCCATGTCATTTCCATAGTGTCTGTAAAGTCCTTGCTGTTCACACCCACTCCACTGGGTAAAACTGGTTGAATCCACGTTGTTGCCATGTCATTTCCATAGTGTCTGTAAAGTCCTTGCTGTTCAACCCACTCCACTGGGTAAAACTGGTTGAATCCACGTTGTTGCCATGTCATTTCCATAGTGTCTGTAAAGTCCTTGCTGTTCACATCCACTCCACTGGGTAAAACTGGTTGAATCCACGTTGTTGCCATGTCATTTCCATAGTGTCTGTAAAGTCCTTGCTGTTCACACCCACTCCACTGGGTAAAACTGGTTGAATCCACGTTGTTGCCATGTCATTTCCATAGTGTCTGTAAAGTCATTGCTGTTCACCCACTCCACTGGGTAAAACTGGTTGAAACATGTCAAACAACAACAATTCAATGTGATGACTTTGAATCAGGTGAAAAACTGGACATTTTTTTGTTGAATTCACATTGAAATCACGTTAGTTGACAACTCAACCAAATGTAAATCAAAACTAGACGTTGACCTGGTGCCTGTGCCCAGTCATATTTGTGGTTCTGGTGAAGGGGGTGGTGAGTTCCCGACAGAGTAGACCATGACATCCTGACAGGAGAAGCAGCACGTGTGAAAGTACCTCTCACACTCCCAGTGAGCAGCTGTCCCCCAGTACCACATGCTGTCTGGCTGCTACTGGGGATTCAACAATAGCTCAGTCCTACTGCCCCAGAGACCACAGCCCAGCAGAGTAGAGCACAGATAAGCAGAGAGAGACCATGTTGGGATAGGATCTAGTCTGTTACAAGATTAGAGGCCCAGAGTAGAGCAGAACAGAGTAGAACAGATTAGAGAAGAGAAGAGCAGAGTAGAACAGGGAAGAGAACAGAGCAGGTTAGAGGACTCCAACTGCCGTTTGGTTGACAACACAACCCAGGTTATAAAGATATAACCAGTCATAGAACATATAAACCGTCATATTATTTAACAGATGTTTTATTTGAAGGTACACCCTCTTCTTGTTGGGATTCTGGTTGTTATAGCAGGTGAGTTATAACCCTTTGGCATGCTTTACCTTCACCTTTTGACCTATACCAGTTTTGCTGATGTGTGTTTGATTGCAGTGTTTATTGATCAGAAACACTTTTGAAATGAATCACTTGTTATTCAACCCAAACTGGATAAACATGTCAATGTTCTAGAGTCAGTTTTGAGTCGGTCTTACGTTAAACCAGAGAGGACATGATTGACAGGTACAAGTGCAATGTCCCTCCTTCCATCTAGAGCTGTGTGTAAATCTCAGCGTGTCTGCTTTTTTGCAACCAGAATGCAGAGCAGGTTTTGAAGGGAGTTACGACGTTACTTAAATGTATACAATTGTGTAGATATATATGGTATGGCACGGATCTCTATAGGATCATTTTCAATGGTAGAAGAGGATGTAGCCAGTTAGTGATAATGAGGTATATAATGTGTGATAATGAGGTATATGATGTGTGATAATGAGGTATTTGATGTGTGATAATGAGATATATTATGTGGGATAACGAGGTATATAATGTGGGGATAATGAGGTATATGATATGTGATAATGAGGTATATTATGTGGGATAATGAGATCTATAATGTGGGATAATGAGGTATATAATGTGTGATAATGAGGTATATGATGTGTGATAATGAGGTATATGATGGTATATGATGTGTGATAATGAGGTATATGATGTGTGATAATGAGGTATATGATGTGTGATAATGAGGTATATGATGTGTGATAACAGAGTCATATAATGTGTGATAATGAGGTATATCATGTGGAGATAATGAGGTATATGATGTGGGATAATGATGTATATGTGATGTGTGATAATGAAGGTATATGATATGTGATAATGAGGTATATGATGTGTGATAATGAGGTATATGATGTGGGATAATGAGGTATATGATGTGGGATAATGAGGTATATAATGTGGGAATAATAAGGTATATGATGTGATAATAAAGTATAAATGTGGGATAATGAGGTATATAATGTGGGGATAATGAGGTATATGATGTGTGATAATGAGGTATATGATAATGAGGGAATATAATGTGGGGATAATGGGGTATATGATGTGTGATAATGAGGTATATGATGTGGGATAATGAGGTATATGATGTGTGATACAGAGTCATATGATGTGTGATAATGAGGGATAATATATATGATGGGGATAATGAAGTATATGATGTGGGATAATGAGGTATATGATGTGGGATAATGAGGAATATAATGTGGGGATAATATATGATGTGGGATAATGTGATGTGGGATAATGGGTATATAATGTGGGATAATGAAGTATATAATGTGTAATAATGTGGGATAATGAGGTATATGATGTGGGGATAATGAGGTATATGATGTGGGATAATGAAGTATATATAATGTGTATATAATGAGGTATATGATGTGCTATACTGAGGGATAATGAGGTATATGATGTGGGATAATGGGGTATATACTGTGGGATAATGGGGTATATAATGTGTGATAATATCAACTTCCTAGTCTATAAACGTTGTGATAATCCAGAACAACTCTTAACTAACAGCATGGTCTCTAAAAATAGGCATAGTCCTGGTGGATCATCTTTCCCAGCCTGATAAATGCTTGGTCTATGTGTCATGAATTCCTGCTGGTCCACGTTGACTCAGCTGCTCTCTGCATTGTTGCTTTAGCCCCATCAGCGCTAAGCCGACACTACAACAAGTAGGCTTAAAGTATGCCCACTTACTTTAGAGAACTTATAAAGTGTGGTTCATTCACTTAAGATAATGAAATGAAGAGATAACGCTTCTACACCCGGGTTCTCATGAGTTCCCCATGTGCTTTCTCAGATAGCAAATATATTTTTGAGAGTGTGCGTGTGTCTATATTAGATATAGCCTTGACTATTCATCTTCGGTGTGTGTGTGTGTGTGTGTGTGTGTGTGTGTGTGTGTGTGTGCGTGCGTGCGTGCGTGCGTGTGTGTGTGTGTGTGTGTGTGTGCGTGCGTGTGTGTGTGTTGTGCAGGTTCAGCCAGGTGTTCAGAAGATGAGACACGTCTGGTTAAAACCCTGTTCACCGGCTATAACAAGGTGGTCCGCCCTGTCAATCACTTCAGAGATCCGGTGGTGGTGACCGTAGGCTTGCAGCTCATCCAGCTCATTAGTGTGGTGAGGAAAACAGGACCGCTTATAGGACTGGACATGGGTCCTTCTTCTTCTTCTTCTTCTTCTTCTTCTTCTTCTTCTTCTTCATCTTCTTCTTCTTCTTCTTCTTCTTCTTCTTCTTCTTCTCTTTTCTCCTTCTTCTTCTTCTTCTCCTTCTTCTTCTTCTTCTTCTTCTTCTTCTTCTTCTTCTTCTTCTTCTTCTTCTTCTTCTTCTTCTTCTCCTTCTTCTTCTTCTTCTTCTTCTTCTTCTTCTTCTTCTTCTTCTTCTTCTTCTTCTTCTTCTCCTTCTTCTTCTTCTTCTTCTTCTTCTTCTCCTTCTCCTTCTTCTCCTTCTCCTTCTTCTCCTTCTCCTTCTTCTTCTTCTTCTTCTTCTTCTTCTTCTTCTTCTTCTTCTTCTTCTTCTTCTTCTTCTTCTTCTTCTTATACAAAGTCTCTTCCCTTGTCTTTGTCAGGATGAAGTCAATCAAATTGTGACCAGTAATGTTCGTCTGAAACAGGTATGGTTTCTCACTGTCGTTTTTGTGGTTGTGTTGTACTTAGATATGAGAGGTTGTGTTGTACTCAGATATGGGAGGATGTGTTGTACTCAGATATGGGAGGTTGTGTTGTACTCAGATATGAGAGGATGTGTTGTACTCAGATATGGGAGGTTGTGTTGTATTTAGATATGGGAGGTTGTGTTGTACTCAGATATGGGAGGTTGTGTTGTATTTAGATATGGGAGGTTGTGTTGATGGAGGTTGTGTTGTACTCAGAAATGGGGGAGGTTGTGTTGTATTTAGATATGGGAGGTTGTGTTGTACTCAGATATGGGAGGTTGTGTTGTAGATATAGGAGGTTGTGTTGTATTTAGATATGGGAGGTTGTGTTGTACAGATATGGGAGTTGTGTTGTACTGGGAGGTTGTGTTGTACTCAGATATGTTGGAGGTTGTGTTGTATTTAGATATGGGAGGTTGTGTTGTACTCAGATATGGGAGGTTGTGTTGTACTCAGATATGGGAGGTTGTGTTGTATGTAGATATGGGAGGTTGTGTTGTACTCAGATATGGGAGGTTGTGTTGTATTTAGATATGGGAGGTTGTGTTGTACTCAGATATGGGAGGTTGTGTTGTACTCAGATATGGGAGGTTGTGTTGTATTTAGATATGGGAGGTTGTGTTGTACTCAGATATGGGAGGTTGTGTTGTATTTAGATATGGGAGGTTGTGTTGTATTTAGATATGGGAGGTTGTGTTGTACTCAGATATATGTTGGAGGTTGTGTTGTACTCAGATATGGGAGGTTGTGTTGAATGTAGATATGGGAGGTTGTGTTGTACTCAGATATGGGAGGTTGTGTTGTATTTAGATATGGGAGGTTGTGTTGTACTCAGATATGGGAGGTTGTGTTGTACTCAGATATGGGAGGTTGTGTTGTACTCAGATATGGGAGGTTGTGTTGTACTCAGATATGGGAGGTTGTGTTGTACTCAGATATGGGAGGTTGTGTTGTATTTTGATATGGGAGGTTGTGTTGTATTTAGATATGGGAGGTTGTGTTGTACTCAGATATGGGAGGTTGTGTTGTACTCAGATATGGGAGGTTGTGTTGTACTCAGATATGGGAGGTTGTGTTGTACTCAGATATGGGAGGTTGTGTTGTATTTTGATATGGGAGGTTGTGTTGTACTCAGATATGGGAGGATGTGTTGTACTCAGATATGGGAGGTTGTGTTGTACTCAGATATGGGAGGTTGTGTTGTACTCAGATATGGGAGGTTGTGTTGTACTCAGATATGGGAGGTTGTGTTGTACTCAGATATGGGAGGTTGTGTTGTATATGGGAGGTTGTGTTGTATTTAGATATGGGAGGTTGTGTTGTATATGGGAGGTTGTGTTGTACTCAGATATGGGAGGTTGTGTTGTACTCAGATATGGGAGGTTGTGTTGTACTCAGATATGGGAGGTTGTGTTGTATTTAGATATGGGAGGTTGTGTTGTACTCAGATATGGGAGGTTGTGTTGTACTCAGATATGGGAGGTTGTGTTGTACTCAGATATGGGAGGTTGTGTTGTACTCAGATATGGGAGGTTGTGTTGTACTCAGATATGGGAGGTTGTGTTGTATTTAGATATGGGAGGTTGTGTTGTACTCAGATATGGGAGGTTGTGTTGTACTCAGATATGGGAGGTTGTGTTGTACTCAGATATGGGAGGTTGTGTTGTACTCAGATATGTGAGGTTGTGTTGTACTCAGATATGGGAGGTTGTGTTGTACTCAGATATGGGAGGTTGTGTTGTACTCAGATATGGGAGGTTGTGTTGTACTCAGATATGGGAGGACGTGAATCTGAAGTGGAACCCTGATGATTATAGTGGAATTAAGAAGATCAGAATTCCTTCTACAGACATCTGGCGTCCCGACCTCGTGCTCTATAACAAGTAAGAACCAGTCCATCTTTTACTTTGACCGATGTACAGTATTCATTGACTTGCTGAGGCCTATTAGATAAGACCTCTTCAGAAGCTAGTCTATTCCTGAAGGGCAGCTAGTGATAGAGACCAAAGGGGATTACATTGAAATGTTTTCTTTATTTAAACTTTATTTAACTGGGCAAGTCCGTTAAGAACAAATTCTTATTTACAACGACGGCCTAAGCCGGCCAAACCCTAACACGGACGACGCTGGGCCCATTGTGCGCGCCCTATGGGACTCCCAATCAAGGTCGGTTGTGATACAGCCTGGAATCAAACCAGGATGTCTGTAGTGACGCCTCTAACACTGATATGCAGTGCCTTAGACAGCTGCGGCTTTAACCCCAAACAGCAAGCAATGCAGATGTAGAAGCACGGTGGCTAGGAAAAACTCCCTAGAAAGGCAGGAACCTAGAAAGAAACCTAGAGAGGCACCAGGCTCTGAGGGGTGGCTAGTCCTCTTCTGGCTGTGCCGGGTGGAGATTATAACAGAACATGGCCAAGATGTTCAAACGTTCCTAGATGACCAGCAGGGTCAAGGTCACAGTGGTTGTCGGGTGAAACAGGTCAGCACCTCAGGAGTAAATGTCAGTTGGCTTTAAATAGCCGAACATTCAGAGTTAGAGACAGCAGGTGCAGTAGAGAGAGACAGTCATAGGTGAAATATTATAGTTAGTGGTTTTATCATTTGATTATGCTATGTTTAGAAAGCATATAAGTCATTTCAAGCCTTAGTCATACAGTTTTGTTGAATAGGAAATACATCATATAATATATTTCATATTTATATCAAATTTGTTTCATATTTGTACTGTGTACTTATGTCCTCCAAAGGGACGACACCTCAGCAATGTACAACTATTTTTACCAGAAAGGTGAGATGTTAGCCTTTGCGTATGCAACATTACTAGTTATTGTTTATGGCCCTCTCATGAAATAATATATTTTGGGAATTACGTGGATTAAATTTTTGATGACATTTAGTTACATTTAACTGGTTGTCTTTAATCTACCTCAACTTTTGTCTATCACCCATGAAACAACATGTTTGGCATAATTGAGTTGTTTTCAGCATTCCCTGATGATCTAATCAGGCTAACACAATTCCCCATGGGAATCTATTGATTCTGATGCTAATGTGTGAAATTGCAAAATTACGTACTTACCTAATTTGTTTGATATTAATAGTAAACGATAATATATTTAACTAAGAGTAAGACTGACTCTAGTTTCCTGTAGCTAGTCTGGGCACTGAGGACATGGGTGATACTAGAGGGTGATACATCTGTCCTGACACATTATATTCTATGATCAGTGGGGCACTGAGGACATGGGTGATACTAGAGGGTGATACATCTGTCCTGACACATTATATTCTATGATCAGTGGGGCACTGAGGACATGGGTGATACTAGAAGGTGATACATCTGTCCTGACACATTATATTCTATGATCAGTGGGGCACTGAGGACATGGGTGATACTAGAGGGTGATACATCTGTCCTGACACATTATATTCTATGATCAGTGGGGCACTGAGGACATGGGTGATACTAGAGGGTGATACATATGTCCTGACACATTATATTCTATGATCAGTGGGGCACTGAGAACATGGGTTATACTAGAGGGTGATACATCTGTCCTGACACATTATATTCTATGATCAGTGGGGCACTGAGGACATGGGTTATACTAGAGGGTGATACATCTGTCCTGACACATTATATTCTATGATCAGTGGGGCACTGAGGACATGGGTTATACTAGAGGGTGATACATCTGTCCTGACACATTATATTATATGATCAGTGGTGCACTGAGGACATGGGTGATACTAGAGGGTGATACATCTGTCCTGACACATTATATTCTATGATCAGTGGGGCACTGAGGAAGATGTATTCCATGGACAGGATGTGGGGTGGTTTTAACTGAGATAGAGATCGCCTGGAGGAACAGAACAAAGGCCTCAGTATTTCTGATTATCCTGGCATCTGGGACACTGCAGATGACCAGAGGATGAACCCAAAGTGGCTTATGGTGCCCCCAATCTATATGGGAGGGGTGGAACAAAGTATTCTGGATAGTAGCTATATAAACTGTGCATTGTCTGTAAAGGGAAGGCTCTCAGTCCAATGTTCAAGACTGTTGGGCTGACAATTTCATTATTGCAATAATTAATAATCAATATTAAATAAAAATGATTGTTTGAAGAAATGACCAAGTCTCTCTCAGTACTGAATTTCCACGTCATTTGTCAATTTATCCCTGCAGTGCAGATGGAGACTTTGGTTAGCTTAGCGGGCTAACGCAAGAGCCCATAGGAATCCATTGACTCCGATGCTAACGAGTCAATCCTCTCCACTTCCTGCAATGCAGATGGAGACTTTGGTTAGCTTAGCAGGCTAACGCAAGAGCCCCATAGGATTCCATTGACTCCGATGCTAACGAGTCAATCCTCTCCACTTCCTGCAGTGCAGATGGAGACTTTAGTTAGCTTAGCAGGCTGACGCAAGAGCCCCATAGGATTCCATTGACTCCGATGCTAACGAGTCAATCCTCTCCACTTCCTGCAGTGCAGATGGAGACTTTGGTTAGCTTAGCAGGCTAACGCAAGAGCCCATAGGAATCCATTGACTCCGATGCTAACGAGTCAATCCTCTCCACTTCCTGCAGTGCAGATGGAGACTTTGGTTAACTTAGCAGGCTAACACAAGAGCCCATAGGAATCCATTGACTCCGATGCTAACGAGTCAATCCTCTCCACTTCCTGCAGTGCAGATGGAGACTTTGCAATCGTCCATGAGACCAAGGTGCTGCTGGAGCACACAGGTCTGATCACCTGGAACCCTCCGGCCATCTTTAAGAGCTACTGTGAGATCATTGTGCTTCACTTCCCCTTCGACCTGCAGAACTGCAGTATGAAGCTGGGGACATGGACCTACGACGGCAACCTGGTAGTGGTCAACCCGGTAAGAAGTTTGAAAAGCACAAATATCCAAAAAGCACATCTGAAAATGTTCCAAGAATCCCATGAAAATGAGTATAAATAGTAACAATCCCATTAAAAGGAGTAGAAATAAAAGCAATCCCATGAAAAGGAGTAGAAATAGTAACAATCCCATGAAAAAGAGTAGAAATAGAAGCAATCCCATGAAAAGGAGTAGAAATAGAAGCAATCCCATGAAAAGGAGTAGAAATAAATGCAATTCATGAAAATGAGTAGACATATTAACAATCCCATGAAAAGGAGTAAAAATAAATGCAATCCATGAAAATGAGTAGAAATAGTAACAATCCCATGAAAAGGAGTAGAAATAGAAGCAATCCCATGAAAAGGAGTAGAAATAGAAGCAATCCCATGAAAAGGAGTAGAAATAGTAACAATCCCACGAAAAAGAGTATAAATATTAACAATCCCATGAAAAGGAGTAGAAATAGAAGCAATCCATGAAAAAGAGTAGAAATAGTAACAATCCCATGAAAAGGAGTCACAATAGTAACAACCCCATGAAAAGGAATAAAAATAGAAGCAATCCCATGAAAAGGAGTAGAAATAGAAGCAATCCCATGAAAACAAGTAGAAATAGAAGCAATCCCATGAAAAGGAGTAGAAATAGAAGCAATCCCATGAAAAAGAGTAGAAATAGTAACAATCCCATGAAAAAGAGTAGAAATAGTAACAATCCCATGTAAAGGAGTAGAAATAGAAGCAATCCCATGAAAAGGAGTAGAAATAGAAGTAATCCCATGAAAATGAGTAGAAATAGTAACAATCCCATGAAAAAGAGTAGAAATAGTAACAATCCCATGAAAAGGAATAGAAATAGAAGCAATCCCATGAAAAGGAGTAGAAATAGAAGCAATCCCATGAAAAGGAGTAGAAATAGAAGCAATCCCATGAAAATGAGTAGAAATAGTAACAATCCCATGAAAAAGAGTAGAAATAGTAACAATCCCATGAAAAAGAGTAGAAATAGTAACAACCCCATGAAAAGGAATAGAAATAGAACAATCCCATGAAAAAGAGTAGAAATAGAAGCAATCCCATGAAAAGGAATAGAAATAGAAGCAATCCCATGTTAGAAATAGAAGCAATCCCATGAAAATGAGTAGAAATACCAGCAATCCCATGACAAATGTGAATAGAAATAGAAAAAGCAATCCCATATGAAAATAAGTAGAAATAGAATCTTAATAACCATGAAAAGGAGTAGAAATAGAAGTAATCCCATGAAAATGAGTAGAAATAGTAACAATCCCATGAAAAAGAGTAGAAATAGTAACAATCCCATGAAAAAGAGCTAGAAACTAGTAACAATGCCTGCTGCCCTGAAAGGACCCTAGATATCACCTACCACCCTGTTGCTAGGCTGCCTCTCATAGTTTAAACCAGCCTCATCCAACATAATGCTGTTCTCCTTCCTGACTGGATGGGAAAAAATAATTGTCATCCCATATGAACTAATGGTAGGCCTGCTTATCTTAATTTAACCAGACTGGTCTTTGACCCTAGCCCTGTACGGACCCTGGTAGGCCTGCTGTTCTCCTTCCTGTCCTGACCTGGTAACTTCATCCCCACTGACTCTGAGGCCTGCAGGACTATTCCTGGAAGCACTGGTGTACTCCCCATGACCTGCTGCCCTGACACACCCTACCTGGATCTTCACCTCCCCACTTCCTGATGCTGAGGCCTGCTGTTCTCCTTCCTGACTGGACTGGTCTTCATCCCCTGCATGCTGTTCTCCTTCCTGACTGGACTGGTCTTCTACCTCCCCACTGACTCTGGTAGGCCTGCTGTTCTCCTTCCTGACTGGACTGGTCTTCTACCTCCCCACTGACTCTGGTAGGCCTGCTGTTCTCCTTCCTGACTGGACTGGTCTTCTACCTCCCCACTGACTCTGGTAGGCCTGCTGTTCTCCTTCCTGACTGGACTGGTCTTCTACCTCCCCACTGACTCTGGTAGGCCTGCTGTTCTCCTTCCTGACTGGACTGGTCTTCTACCTCCCCACTGACTCTGGTAGGCCTGCTGTTCTCCTTCCTGACTAGACTGGTCTTCTACCTCCCCACTGACTCTGGTAGGCCTGCTGTTCTCCTTCCTGACTAGACTGGTCTTTTTGACTGACTCTGGTAGACTTGCTGAAAATTCAAATTCACAAATTTCCCCACATTTACATATAATGGAAATGTGTCTTTTCTTGGCTGACTCACGTAGTGTACAATACATTTAAAACAACAATCCCCACAAGCCGTGGACCAATTGCTCTTGGGTCTGTCGAACGCTTTCACAAAGGCAGTAACAGTTTCTCATTAAATAGTCCTGAAAGTGTTACCAGCTGTTTGAATAGATCAAATATGTCAGTGGTTTTAGAGTAGTATTGCTGCAGTGTATTGTTGTGTTTGACTCCTCTAACCATGTCTCTGTATGTAAGAAGATGACCCTGTCTATATGTCCTGCTGTCTCCGACTGTGGTCTTGTTGTGATGTTTGTTGTTGTTGTTGACTCCAGTGTCTCTGTTCCATACAGGTGAGAAGATGACCCTGTCTATCTGTCCTGCTGTCTTCAACTGTGGTCTTGTTGTTGTTAATGTTGATGATGTTGTTGTTGTTGTTGTTGTTGACTCCAGTTTCTCTGTTCCATACAGGTGAGAAGATGACCCTGTCTATCTGTCCTGCTGTCTTCGACTGTGGTCTTTTTGTTGTTGTTAATGTTGATGTTGTTGTTGATGTTGTTGTTGTTTTTGATGATGTTGTTGATGTTGATGTTGTTGTTGTTGACTCCTGTGTCTCTGCTCCATACAGGTGAGAAGATGACCCTGTCTATCTGTCCTGCTGTCTCTCACTGTGGTCTTGTTGTTGTTGTTGACACCAGTGTCTCTGGTCCATACAGGTGAGAAGATGACCCTGTCTATCTCTGTCCTGCTGTCTCTCACTGTGTTTCTGCTGGTCATCGTGGAGCTCATCCCCTCCACCTCCAGTGCGGTGCCTCTCATTGGGAAGTACATGCTCTTCACCATGGTCTTCGTCATAGCCTCCATCGTCATCACCGTCATCGTCATCAACACACACCACCGCTCTCCCAGTACACACACAATGCCCCAGTGGGTCCGCAAGGTAGGTCAACCGACCGACCGACCGACCGATCGATCAATAAATCCATCAGTCAGTCAGTCAATCAGTCAGTCAATAAATAAATCAGTCAGTCAATCAATCAGTCAATCAATAAGTCAGTCAATCAATCAGTCAGTCAATCAATCAATCAGTCAGTCAGTCAGTCAGTCAGTCAATCAATCAGTCAATCAGTCAGCCAGTCAGTCAGTCAGTCAGTCAGTCAGTCAATCAATCAGTCAATCAATCAGTCAATCAATCAGTCAGTCAATCAGTCAGTCAGTCAATCAGTCAATCAATCAATCAGTCAGTCAGTCAATAAATCAGTCAATCAGTTAATAATCAGTCAGTCAATCAATAAATCAGTCAGTCAGTCAGTCAGTTAGTCAGTCAATAATTCAATAAATAAATTAGTCAGTCAGTAAATAAATAAATCAGTCAGTCAGTCAATAAATAAATGAGTCAGTCAATCAATAAATCAATCAGCCAGTCAATCAAGATAGGTCAACCAACCGACCGATCGATAAATCAATCAGTCAGTCAATCAGTCAGTCAGTCAGTCGGTCAATAAATCAGTCAATAAGGCAGTCAATCAGTCAGTCAATAAATCAGTCAGTCAATAAATCAGTCAATAAATCAATCAGTCAGTCAGTCAATAAATCAATAAATCAACAAATCAATCAGTCAGTCAATCAAGGTAGGTCAACCAACCGACCGACCGATCTATCGATCAATAAATCAATCAGTCAATCAGTCAGTCAGTCAGTGAATAAGTTAGTCAGTCAATCAGTCAGTCAATCAATCAGTCAATAAATCAGTCAGTCAGTCAATAAGTTAGTCAGTCAATCAGTCAGTCAGTCGGTCAATAAATCAGTCAATCAGTCAATCAATTAATCAGTCAATAAATCAATCAATCAGTCAGTCAATAAATAAATAAATCAGTCAGTCAGTTAATCAATCAGTCAGTCCATCAAGGTAGGTCAACCAACCGACTGACCGATCGATAAATCAATCGATCAAAATCAATCAATCAATCAGTCAGTCAGTCAATCAATCAGTCAGTCAGCCAGTCAATAAATCAATCAGTCAATAAATAAATCAGTCAGTCAGTCAGTCAATAAATTAGTCAATCAATAAATCAATCAGTCAATCAATAAATCAATCAGCAGTCAATCAGTCAATCAGTCAATAAATCAATCAGTCAATCAATGTCAGTCAGTCAGTCAATCAGTCAATATATCAATCAGTCAGTCAATCAATAAATCAATCAATCAATCAATCAAGTAGGTAGACTAGGTACAATGGACAAAGTGAATGTCAGCACATCTCATTCCTAATTTAGCGATGTCAGTACAACATCTAGTGGTGTCCTAGTTTTCAGACCCCTTGGTGTGATGGCCGTGACATTGGATTGTCACGCTCCCCCCTAAATTCTCTGTGTATTCAGTTGGGCTTTTGGGGTTTTCTCTTGGCTGCACTGCCACCTGGTGGTGCTAATGCAATATGTCATGTATTTTGTCAGGTGTTAGTGACATTCTGCTTTCGGCCATTTAGAACAGTGGTTCCCAACCTTTTTGGGTTACTGTTCCACCAACGGAATTCTGCTCTGCCCGGAGTACCCCTGAAGTACCCCCTCTTGTGCATTTGACCAGTAAGCCGGTGGTTTCATGAGTCTTCTCAGGTACCATATGTGGAAAGACCAAGTACCCCCAGGGGTCCTAGTACCTCTGGTTGGCCACCACTGATTTAGAACCCCGCAGCTCTCAGCAGCCTCTCTAGCGGGGCTCTCCTTTGAGAGACAGGAAGTCGTTAAGAACAGTCTGTCTGTCTGTCTGTCTGTCTGTCTGTCTGTCTGTCTGTCCTATTTCTGACTTTAGCTGAGTCATTTGAGTAATGGCATGTCAGGTTAGTCAGTTTATTCATTGAGTACTCATGGTTTTATGGTTGATGTACGTGATCTTGATTATCATGAAAAATATGTTAGTCCCCCAATACAGTATTATGTGCTTTACAGTACTTTGTGTTACTCATTACAATGTATTTATAGTCATTCATGTACTATATATAACTTGTGTTACTCAATACAATGTATCTACAGTAATTAGTGTACTGTATATAACTTGTGTTACTCAAGACAATGTATCTACAGTAATTAGTGTACTATATATAACTTGTGTTACTCAATACAATGTATCTACAGTAATTAGTGTACTGTATATAACTTGTGTTACTCAAGACAATGTATCTACAGTAATTAGTGTACTGTATATAACTTGTGTTACTCAAGACAATGTATTTATAATCTGTATTCTTGTGTTACTCAAGACAATGTATATAGTAATTTGTGTTAACTCAATACAATGTATTTACAGTAATTAGTGTACTATATATAACTTGTGTTACTCATTACAATGTATTTACCATAATTGATTTACTGTACATTTCTTTGTGTTACTCATTACAATGTATTTACAGTAATTGATGTACTGTACAGTACTTTGTGTTATTCGTTACAATGTTTTTACAGTAATTGATTTACTTTAGATGACGTCTTGTTACTCATTACAATGTATTTTCCTGTATTTCAGATTTTCATCGACACCATCCCCAATTTCATGTTCTTCTCGACAATGAAGCGTCCATCCAGGGACAGGCAGGAGAAGAGGATCCACCCGGCTGACTTTGACATCTCCGACATCTCGGGCAAGCCTGCCCCTGCCTCTGTCACCTTCCAGTCCCCCATCACCAAGAACCCGGATGTCCGCAGTGCCATCGAGGGGGTCAAGTACATCGCAGAGACCATGAAGTCTGATGAAGAGTCCAACAATGTAAGAATAGGATCTCAGAAAGCATTTATGGAACTCATGTCTGTCTGTCTGTCTGTCTGTCTGTCTGTCTGTCTGTCTGTCTGTCTGTCTGTCTGAGTCTGTCTGTCTGTCTGTCTGGCTGTCTGTCTGTCTGTCTGTCTGTCTGTCTGTCTGTCTGTCTGTCTGTCTGTCTGTCTGTCTGTCTGTCTGAGTCTGTCTGTCTGTCTGTCCGTCCGTCCGTCCGTCCGTCTATCTTTTGAGCTTTCATGTTTTAATGTTGTGTGGCTAATACAAAAACGAATTGTCTTGAAAATGTTAATGACTCAACTCTCTCTCTATTCTCTCTCTCCTCACATCACCTCCCTCTCTCTCTCTCTCTCTCTCTATTCTCTCCTCTCCTCACATCATCACCTCTCTCTCTATTCTCTCCATTCTCTCCTCACATCACCTCTTTCTCTCTCTCTCTCTCTCTCCCCCTCTCTCTCTCTCTATTCTCTCCCCCTCACATCTCCTCTCTCTCTCTATTTCTCTCCTCACATCACCTCTCTCTCTCTCTCTCCTCACCCCCTCTCCCTCTCTCTATTCTCTCTCTCTCTCTCATCACCTCTCCTCTCTCTATTCTCTCCTCACATCACCCCCTCTCTCTCTCTCTCTCTCTCTCTCTCTCCTCACCCCCTCGCGCTCTCTCGCTCTCTCCTCACCCCCCCTCTCTCTCTCTCTATTCTCTCCTCACATCACATCTCTCTCTCTCTCTCTCTCTCCTCTCCCACCCCCTCTCTCTCTCTCTCTCTCCCTCTCTCCTCACCCCCCCTCTCTCTCTCTCTCTCCCTCTCTCTCTCTCCTCACCCCCTCTCTCTCTCTCTCTCTCATCTCTCCTCTCTCTTCCCTCTTTACCTTTCACCCCCTCCTCTCTCTTCCCTCCTCTCTCTCCTCACCTTTCACCCCCTCCTCTCTCTCCTCACCTTTCACCCCCTCCTCTCTCTTCCCTCCTCTCTCTCCTCACCTTTCACCCCCTCCTCTCTCTTCCCTCCTCTCTCTCCTCACCTTTCACCCCCTCCTCTCTCTTCCCTCCTCTCTGTCCTCACCTTTCACCCTCCTCTCTCTTCCCTCCTCTCTCAGGCTGCTGAGGAGTGGAAGTTTGTAGCCATGGTCCTGGACCACATCTTGCTGTGTGTGTTCATGGCTGTGTGTATCATCGGCACCATGGGAGTGTTCGCTGGACCCCTCATTGAGCTGAGCATGCAGGGCTAAAGGAGAGGCC
Organism: Oncorhynchus masou masou; assembly: GCF_036934945.1. Classification (NCBI taxonomy): domain Eukaryota; kingdom Metazoa; phylum Chordata; class Actinopteri; order Salmoniformes; family Salmonidae; genus Oncorhynchus; species Oncorhynchus masou. The sequence goes on from NW_027004766.1 coordinate 27,533, forward strand.
TAGCCGGAGTCATCGTGCTCTGGCCACACCCTGGTTCTCCCGCTCGCTCTGACACCTGTCTGCTGTGCCTCTCCCCGACTCATCTGGAAATGACAATCAATCGATTGATTGGATCGTTGATTGAATGTAACTGGTCCAGTGAGGTGTGTTGTTATTGTTAGCTTCTTTTCTGCATGGAGATTACAGTGTAAAATATGGACATTCACGGCACTCGGCGTTGAGAAGGTGTCCCCCTGTCAGCTGTATGAGACTTGATGGATTGTGTTTAAGGAACGATGGTTAACCTACCCAACGAGGGGATTCCTTTATTTCTAACCATCCTTCCTCACGTGGCTCGAAGGATGCAGAGTATGTTGGTTTAACAAACTCTGCATAATGGCTCTGATTGGGAGCACTCTGGCACTCTTATGGCACTGTAGATGAGGGAGGTCACATTATGGCACTGTGGATGAGGGAGGTCACATTATGGCACTGTGGATGAGGGAGGTCACATTATGCACTGTGGATGAGGGACATTGTGGCACTGTGGATGAGGGAGGTCACATTATGGCACTGTGGATGGGGAGGTCACATTATGGCACTGTGGATGGGAGGTCACATTATGGCACTGTGGATGAGGGAGGTCACATTATGGCACTGTGGATGAGGGAGGTCACGTTATGGCACTGTGGATGAGGGAGGTCACAAGCATGGCACTGTGGATGAGGGAGGTCACAAGCAGCTGGTAGTGCATCTCGCTGTTGTTGCATGATCATTATTGACGATCAGAAGACCAGTTTGAATGAGTTTCTCAACGTTGATTTAGAAGTGGTCCTGTCTTGTGGATGGGCTGTTGCTTATTCAATAAAGATGACAGTGCAGGGGCTGCTGGGAAACTACATGATGTTCTATCTTGTCCGATGTTAGGGTTTTCTCTCCTCCTTCTGCCAAATGTCATCATGGTTCTATTTTTAGATTTGGTTAAATAGATGTGGACAATAAAATCTACTTCCAGATAAGCCTGTCTTTTTGTATTGTGTTTTTTTACATTGACAGGGACGGCATGAACTCTGGTTAGGAAAATATTTGTGCATGTCATTTTCTCCATTAAGAAGATAAACTGTGCGCCTGGGTCCTCTTTCTGTTGAATAAATTATTAAATGACCTTATTTTAACGTATTATTTTAGATTTTCCAGTAGTCAACACGTATCTGTTCTGTTCTCCTCTCATCGGTAAACGTCTTTATACACAGAACCAACGGTTCAAACTTGGACAAGATGCACATCTGGAAATATTGCATCACCGCAAAGGCCCCGGATTGGAGAGAGAGAAGCATTAAATTCTCCCAGTCGGTTTTACGAAAACAGTCTTTCGAGCGACATGACAAACACGACGCTCGAAGATTTGGACAGAAACGTAAGTTATAGAGGGATGGCAGATTGATAAAACATCAAATTGCACTCTTGATTGTATGCATGTAATTTAAAAGTTCCGGGTACAATGTGGAAATCCCGATGAAGCGGAAATCCTGAGCCAAAGTTGTGTTTACGGCGAAGGAGTGGCTCACACTGTCTCCAGAAGTAAGTCGATGTTTATGTTATGTTGAACTTGAGTACGAGATCGATTTTTCAAAGTTTTGGGATTCTCAATTATAATTACGCAAATAACTGAATTTCAAAACATGTTTGCAATGGATGGGATGGCAGCAGCAACACCTTGAGTGGTCACATCTGTTGGGACACCCTTGCTTATAAAACATTTTTTGAGGACAAATGGAAACATGGTAGCGTTATGTTATGATATCTCTGTTTTTATTTTTGTATTCAATTTGTCTTGAGTTGTAATCAGATGACATCATGCGTTATTCTCTGCTTGGTGGTTATGAAGTCTGCGTTGGCATGGATACTTGCACGATGAGAAGAAAAACAAGCCTAATCTGAGTTTTAAAGTCATTGAGTTATTGCTATACAGTAGCTTTCATTATGTAACCTGTGCTCGTGGATTTTGTGCAGCTCACACAGTCAGTCAGTATACCTCGTGTACACACACTACCGTAGAGTGCAGTAAACCAATATCTGTTTAAACTGTACCAAACCATGCAGCGTTTGGCTTTACGATTCCCATCACAGACAGCTTTATGACTTTTTATGGAGTCACTCGTCACTGTAGCCAAGGAATGTAGACTTTCCCACAGCTCTGAAATGTCATCTGAGCCATAGTGGACATTGACTCATTGACACGCAGACATACGTAGTACAAACAAACGGCGTGGACATTGACTCATTGACACGCAGACATACGTAGTACAAACAAACGGCGTGGACATTGACTCATTGACACGCTGACATACGTAGTACAAACAAACGGCGTGGACATTGACTCATTGACACGCTGACATACGTAGTACAAACAAACGGCGTGGACATTCCCAATATAGACAAACCTTTTTTTCTTTTTCAACATTTTTTGAAATATTTAAAAAAAAAATTGACCCCGTGGACATTGACTCATTGATCCAATTGGTAGTTACAGTCTTGTCTCAAACAAACTCCCATGGACATTGGGAAAGGTGAACGCTGACAGTTGTGCGTCCTCTGAAACACAACCCAGCCAAGCCCCACTATTGACAAGCCGCACTGCTTCCTGACTGGCGACTTTGTCAGCATGCACTACGCCCGGCCCCCCCACAATCGCTAAAGCGATGGGACAAGGACATTGCCGGCCAAACCCTCCCAGACGACGCGAGTTGACTACCTTTCACCAGGCCCACCTTCCACTTGTCCCATAGCTGCACCTTCCACCAGGCCCTTAGTAACTACCTTCCACCAGGCCCATAGTTACCTTCCACCAGGCCCATAGTACACTACCTTCCACCAGGCCCATAGTACACTACCTTCCAGACCCATAGTACACTACCTTCAGCCCGTACACTACCTTCCACCAGGCCCCCCACACTACCTTCCACCAGGCCCATGGGACAAGGACTTCCACCAGGCCCATAACACTACCTCCCAGGCCCATAGGCCACTACCTTTCACCAGGCCCATAGTACTACCTTCCACCAGGCCAATAGTACACTACCTTCCACCAGGCCCATAGTGGACTACCTTCACCAGGCCCATAGTACACTACCTTCACCAGGCCCATAGTACACTACCTTTCACCAGGCCCATAGTGGACTACCTTCCACCAGGCCCATAGTGGACTACCTTCCACCAGGCCCATAGTGGACTACCTTCCACCAGGCCCATAGTACACTACCCTCCACCAGGCCCATAGTACACTACCTTTCACCAGGCCCATAGTACACTACCTTTCACCAGGCCCATAGTACACTACCTTTCACCAGGCCCATAGTGGACTACCTTCCACCAGGCCCATAGTGCCACTACCTTCCACCAGGCCCATAGTGGACTACCTTTCACCAGGCCCATAGTGGACTACCTTTCACCAGGCCCATAGTGGACTACCTTTCACCAGGCCCATAGTACACTACCTTTCACCAGGCCCATAGTACACTACCTTTCACCAGGCCCATAGTACACTACCTTCCACCAGGCCCATAGTGGACTACCTTCCACCAGGCCCATAGTGGACTACCTTCCACCAGGCCCATAGTGGACTACCTTTCACCAGGCCCATAGTGGACTACCTTTCACCAGGCCCATAGTGCACTACCTTTCACCAGGCCCATAGTGCACTACCTTTCACCAGGCCCATAGTACACTACCTTTCACCAGGCCCATAGTGGACTACCTTTCACCAGGCCCATAGTGGACTACCTTTCACCAGGCCCATAGTGGACTACCTTTCACCAGGCCCATAGTGGACTACCTTTCACCAGGCCCATAGTGGACTACCTTCCACCAGGCCCATAGTACACTACCTTCCACCAGGCCCATAGTGGACTACCTTTCACCAGGCCCATAGTGGACTACCTTCCACCAGGCCCATAGTGGACTACCTTCCACCAGGCCCATAGTGGACTACCTTCCACCAGGCCCATAGTACACTACCTTCCACCAGGCCCATAGTACACTACCTTCCACCAGGCCCATAGTGGACTACCTTTCACCAGGCCCATAGTGCACTACCTTCCACCAGGCCCATAGTGCACTACCTTCCACCAGGCCCATAGTGGACTACCTTCCACCAGGCCCATAGTGGACTACCTTCCACCAGGCCCATAGTACACTACCTTCCACCAGGCCCATAGTACACTACCTTTCACCAGGCCCATAGTGGACTACCTTTCACCAGGCCCATAGTACACTACCTTTCACCAGGCCCATAGTGGACTACCTTCCACCAGGCCCATAGTGGACTACCTTTCACCAGGCCCATAGTGGACTACCTTTCACCAGGCCCATAGTGCACTACCTTTCACCAGGCCCATAGTGCACTACCTTTCACCAGGCCCATAGTACACTACCTTTCACCAGGCCCATAGTACACTACCTTTCACCAGGCCCATAGTGGACTCCCTTTCACCAGGCCCATAGTGGACTCCCTTTCACCAGGCCCATAGTGGACTCCCTTTCACCAGGCCCATAGTGGACTACCTTTCACCAGGCTCATAGTGGACTACCTTTCACCAGGCCCATAGTGGACTACCTTTCACCAGGCCCATAGTGGACTACCTTTCACCAGGCCCATAGTGGACTACCTTTCACCAGGCCCATAGTGGACTACCTTTCACCAGGCCCATAGTGGACTACCTTTCACCAGGCCCATAGTGGACTACCTTTCACCAGGCCCATAGTGGACTACCTTCCACCAGGCCCATAGTACACTACCTTCCACCAGGCCCATAGTACACTACCTTCCACCAGGCCCATAGTACACTACCTTCCACCAGGCCCATAGTACACTACCTTTCACCAGGCCCATAGTGGACTACCTTTCACCAGGCCCATAGTACACTACCTTCCACCAGGCCCATTTTACACTACCTTCCACCAGGCCCATTGTGGACTACCTTTCACCAGGCCCATAGTACACTACCTTTCACCAGGCCCATAGTACACTACCTTCCACCAGGCCCATTGTGGACTACCTTTCACCAGGCCCATAGTGGACTACCTTTCACCAGGCCCATAGTACACTACCTTTCACCAGGCCCATAGTACACTACCTTTCACCAGGTCCACCTTTCACCAGGCCCATAGTGGACTACCTTTCACCAGGCCCATAGTGGACTACCTTTCACCAGGCCCATAGTACACTACCTTTCACCAGGCCCATAGTACACTACCTTTCACCAGGCCCATAGTACACAACCTTTCACCAGGCCCATAGTGGACTACCTTTCACCAGGCCCATAGTACACTACCCTCCACCAGGCCCATAGTACACTACCTTTCACCAGGCCCATAGTACACTACCTTTCACCAGGCCCACCTTCCACCAGGCCCATAGTACACTACCTTTCACCAGGCCCATAGTAGACTACCTTTCACCAGGCCCATAGTGGACTACCTTCACCAGGCCCATAGTACACTACCTTTCACCAGGCCCATAGTACACTACCTTTCACCAGGCCCATAGTATACTACCTTTCACCAGGCCCATAGTATACTACCTTTCACCAGGCCCATAGTGGACTACCTTTCACCAGGCCCATAGTGGACTACCTTTCACCAGGCCCATAGTAGACTACCTTTCACCAGGCCCATAGTGGACTACCTTTCACCAGGCCCATAGTGGACTACCTTCCACCAGGCCCATAGTGGACTACCTTTCACCAGGCCCATAGTAGACTACCTTTCACCAGGCCCATAATGGACTACCTTTGATCAGAGCACTATGTAGTCGAAGTACTATAGTTCAACCTATGGGCCTTTGGCCAAAAGTAGTGCACTATGTAGGGAATATGGTTCCATTTGGGACGGAGACCCATACTGCTCGTTCTCCTGGTTACTGTCGTTATGGTGTTTCATGGAAAGGGACGAGGAAAGGTGCTCCATTATCAGTCAATACACATGCACGTACAGTAAACTCACTCACTCACCCACTCCAATCATTCAAACCTGGAATCCTAAACAAACTTTGTTGAACTGTGGTTTTAGTATTAACATTCCACAGTGGTAAACTGGAAAACATTGACCAGGCCTTGTGTTCTCTCGTTGCCTGGGGAACCTGCTTCAGAGTGATGTGTTCCCTAGAGGCCGTCCCTGGTCTGTTACAGTACTGAACCTGCTTCAGAGTGATGTGTTCCCTGGTCTGTTACAGTACTGAACCTGCTTCAGAGTGATGTGTTCCCTAGAGGCTGTCCCTGGTCTGTTACAGTACTGAACCTGCTTCAGAGTGATGTGTTCCCTAGAGGCCGTCCCTGGTCTGTTACAGTACTGAACCTGCTTCAGAGTGATGTGTTCCCTAGAGGCCGTCCCTGGTCTGTTACAGTACTGAACCTGCTTCAGAGTGATGTGTTCCCTAGAGGCCGTCCCTGGTCTGTTACAGTACTGAACCTGCTTCAGAGTGATGTGTTCCCTAGAGGCCGTCCCTGGTCTGTTACAGTACTGAACCTGCTTCAGAGTGATGTGTTCCCTAGAGGCTGTCCCTGGTCTGTTACAGTACTGAACCTGCTTCAGAGTGATGTGTTCCCTAGAGGCCGTCCCTGGTCTGTTACAGTACTGAACCTTGTTTGGAGTTGAGTCTTCCCTGGTCTGTTACAGTGCTCCCATTCCTCATACCAGGAGGTAAGCAGACAAACTGGTCTGAGCATTGTGGATGGACAGCTGGAGGGTAACTGCATGTTTCAGAGATCTACTGTAAATGGCAAGATGTTTGTCTCCAGAGCTATAACACAGAGTTTTAAAATGTCTTCATGTAATCTCTGGCTATGAGAGCGAGTCTCTCGTCCTGCAATAGACAGGTCTGCAGAGAAGAGAGGAAGCTTCCTTCACTTCCTGTGTAACCAACCCACGTGACCAACTCCGCTCAAGCACATGGCGGCGAGGGTGTTTGTGGGCGATATTCGTATTCACTTCAGCTTCCTGATAGTATGAACAAGGAGGCAGTAACATTAATACTCACAAGGCATACTTGTACACTGAGCATACAAAACATTAAGAACGTGACAGATTGACCAAGTGAATCCAATCTATGATCCCTTATTGATGTCACTAGTTAAATCCACTTCAATCAGTGTAGATGAAGAGGAGGAAGGGTTAAACAAGGATGTTTTTAAAGCCCTGAGACAGTTGAGACATGGACTGTGTACCATTCAGAGGGTGAATGGCCAAGGTAGAAGATGTGTCTTTGAACAGGGTATGCTAGGAGGTGCCAGGTGATACCAGTTTGTGTCAAGAACTGCAACGCTGCTGGGGTTTTCACACTCAACAGTTTCCTGTGTGTATCAAGAATGGTCCACCACTCAAAGGACGTCCAGCCAACTTGACGCAACTGTGGGAAGCATTAGAGTCAATATGGTCCAGCATCTCTGTGGAACACTTTCTACACCTTGTAGAGTCCAGGCCCCAACACATTGAGGGGACAAGTATGTAAGGTGTTCTTAATGTTTGGTATAGTCAGCATTAGTAAGGTGTTCTTAATGTTTGGTAGAGTCAGCATTAGTAAGGTGTTCTTAATGTTTGGTAGAGTCAGCATTAGTAAGGTGTTCTTAATGTTTGGTAGAGTCAGCATTAGTAAGGTGTTCTTAATGTTTGGTAGAGAGTCAGCATTAGTAAGGTGTTCTTAATGTTTGGTAGAGTCAGCATTAGTAAGGTGTTCTTAATGTTTGGTAGAGTCAGCATTAGTAAGGTGTTCTTAATGTTTGGTAGAGTCAGCATTAGTAAGGTGTTCTTAATGTTTGGTAGAGTCAGCATTAGTAAGGTGTTCTTAATGTTTGGTAGAGTCAGCATTAGTAAGGTGTTCTTAATGTTTGGTAGAGAGTCAGCATTAGTAAGGTGTTCTTAATGTTTGGTAGAGTCAGCATTAGTAAGGTGTTCTTAATGTTTGGTAGAGTCAGCATTAGTAAGGTGTGCTTAATGTTTGGTAGAGTCAGCATTAGTAAGGTGTTCTTAATGTTTGGTAGAGTCAGCATTAGTAAGGTGTTCTTAATGTTTGGTAGAGTCAGCATTAGTAAGGTGTTCTTAATGTTTGGTAGAGTCAGCATTAGTAAGGTGTTCTTAATGTTTGGTAGAGTCAGCATTAGTAAGGTGTTCTTAATGTTTGGTAGAGAGTCAGCATTAGTAAGGTGTTCTTAATGTTTGGTAGAGTCAGCATTAGTAAGGTGTTCTTAATGTTTGGTAGAGAGTCAGCATTAGTAAGGTGTTCTTAATGTTTGGTAGAGTCAGCATTAGTAAGGTGTTCTTAATGTTTGGTAGAGTCAGCATTAGTAAGGTGTTCTTAATGTTTGGTAGAGTCAGCATTAGTTAGGTGTTCTTAATGTTTGGTAGAGTCAGCATTAGTAAGGTGTTCTTAATGTTTGGTAGAGTCAGCATTAGTAAGGTGTTCTTAATGTTTGGTAGAGTCAGCATTAGTAAGGTGTTCTTAATGTTTGGTAGAGTCACCATTAGTAAGGTGTTCTTAATGTTTGGTAGAGTCAGCATTAGTAAGGTGTTCTTAATGTTTGGTAGAGTCAGCATTAGCAGGTGTTCTTAATGTTTGGTAAAGTCAGCATTAGTAAGGTGTTCTTAATGTTTGGTATAGTCAGCATTAGTAAGGTGTTCTTAATGTTTGGTATAGAGTCAGCATTAGTAAGGTGTTCTTAATGTGGTAGAGTCAGCATTAGTAAGGTGTTCTTAATGTTTGGTAGAGTCAGCATTAGTAAGGTGTGCTTAATGTTTGGAGAGAGAGTCAGCATTAGTAAGGTGTTCTTAATGTTTGGTAGAGTCAGCATTAGTAAGGTGTTCTTAATGTTTGGTAGAGTCAGCATTAGTAAGGTGTTCTTAATGTTTGGTAGAGTCAGCATTAGTAAGGTGTTCTTAATGTTTGGTAGAGTCAGCATTAGTAAGGTGTTCTTAATGTTTGGTAGAGTCAGCATTAGTAAGGTGTTCTTAATGTTTGGTAGAGTCAGCATTAGTAAGGTGTTCTTAATGTTTGGTAGAGTCAGCATTAGTAAGGTGTTCTTAATGTTTGGTAGAGAGTCAGCATTAGTAAGGTGTTCTTAATGTTTGGTAGAGAGTCAGCATTAGTAAGGTGTTCTTAATGTTTGGTAGAGTCAGCATTAGTAAGGTGTGCTTAATGTTTGGTAGAGTCAGCATTAGTAAGGTGTTCTTAATGTTTGGTAGAGTCAGCATTAGTAAGGTGTTCTTAATGTTTGGTAGAGTCAGCATTAGTAAGGTGTTCTTAATGTTTGGTAGAGTCAGCATTAGTAAGGTGTTCTTAATGTTTGGTAGAGAGTCAGCATTAGTAAGGTGTTCTTAATGTTTGGTAGAGAGTCAGCATTAGTAAGGTGTTCTTAATGTTTGGTAGAGAGTCAGCATTAGTAAGGTGTTCTTAATGTTTGGTAGAGTCAGCATTAGTAAGGTGTTCTTAATGTTTGGTAGAGAGTCAGCATTAGTAAGGTGTTCTTAATGTTTGGTAGAGTCAGCATTAGTAAGGTGTTCTTAATGTTTGGTAGAGTCAGCATTAGTTAGGTGTTCTTAATGTTTGGTAGAGTCAGCATTAGTAAGGTGTTCTTAATGTTTGGTAGAGTCAGCATTAGTAAGGTGTTCTTAATGTTTGGTAGAGTCAGCATTAGTAAGGTGTTCTTAATGTTTGTCAGCATTAGAGGTGTTCTTAATGTTTGGTAGAGTCATTCAGCATTAGTAGGTGTTCTTAATGTTTGGGTCAGCATTAGTAAGGTGTTCTTAATGTTTGGTAGAGTCAGCATTAGTAGGTGTTCTGGTCAGATGTAAGGTGTTCTTAATGTTTGGTATAGTCAGCATTAGTAAGGTGTTCTAGAGTCAGCATTAGTAAGGTGTTCTTAATGTTTGGTAGAGTCAGCATTAGTTAGGTGTTCTTAATGTTTGGTAGAGTCAGCATTAGTAAGGTGTTCTTAATGTTTGGTAGAGTCATTGCAGCATACTTGTATAGTACAGACTTTTGTGCATTGTTGGATGGAGAAGTAGATGTAGAGGGTACAGTATCTGGAGATGTAGAGGGTACAGTATCTGGAGATGTAGAGGGTACGGTATCTGGAGATGTAGAGGGTACGGTATCTGGAGATGTAGAGGGTACGGTATCTGGAGATGTAGAGGGTACGGTATCTGGAGATGTAGAGGGTACGGTATCTGGAGATGTAGAGGGTACGGTATCTGGAGATGTAGAGGGTACGGTATCTGGAGATGTAGAGGGTACGGTATCTGGAGATGTAGAGGGTACGGTATCTGGAGATGTAGAGGGTACGGTATCTGGAGATGTAGAGGGTACGGTATCTGGAGATGTAGAGGGTACGGTATCTGGAGATGTAGAGGGTACGGTATCTGGAGATGTAGAGGGTACGGTATCTGGAGATGTAGAGGGTACGGTATCTGGAGATGTAGAGGGTACGGTATCTGGAGATGTAGAGGGTACGGTATCTGGAGATGTAGAGGGTACGGTATCTGGAGATGTAGAGGGTACGGTATCTGGAGATGTAGAGGGTACGGTATCTGGAGATGTAGAGGGTACGGTATCTGGAGATGTAGAGGGTACGGTATCTGGAGATGTAGAGGGTACGGTATCTGGAGATGTAGAGGGTACGGTATCTGGAGATGATGTAGAGAGGGTACGGTATCTGGAGATGTAGAGGGTACGGTATCTGGAGATGTAGAGGGTACGGTATCTGGAGATGTAGAGGGTACGGTATCTGGAGATGTAGAGGGTACAGTATCTGGAGATGTAGAGGAGATCTGGAGATGTAGAGGGTACAGTATCTGGAGATGTAGAGGGTACAGTATCTGGAGATGTAGAGGGTACAGTATCTGGAGATGTAGAGGGTACGGTATCTGGAGATGTAGAGGGTACGGTATCTGGAGATGTAGAGGGTACGGTATCTGGAGATGTAGAGGGTACGGTATCTGGAGATGTAGAGGAGATCTGGAGATGTAGAGGGTACAGTATCTGGAGATGTAGAGGGTACAGTATCTGGAGATGTAGAGGAGATCTGGAGATGTAGAGGGTACAGTATCTGGAGATGTAGAGGGTACAGTATCTGGAGATGTAGAGGGTACAGTATCTGGAGATGTAGAGGGTACAGTATCTGGAGATGTAGAGGGTACAGTATCTGGAGATGAAGAGGGTACAGTATCTGGAGATGTAGAGGGTACGGTATCTGGAGATGTAGAGGGTACAGTATCTGGAGATGTAGAGGGTACAGTATCTGGAGATGTAGAGGGTACGGTATCTGGAGATGTAGAGGGTACGGTATCTGGAGATGTAGAGGGTACAGTATCTGGAGATGTAGAGGGTACGGTATCTGGAGATGTAGAGGGTACGGTATCTGGAGATGTAGAGGGTACAGTATCTGGAGATGTAGAGGGTACAGTATCTGGAGATGTAGAGGGTACAGTATCTGGAGATGTAGAGGGTACAGTATCTGGAGATGTAGAGGGTACAGTATCTGGAGATGTAGAGGGTATAGTATCTGGAGATGTAGAGGAGGGTACGGTATCTGGAGATGTAGAGGAGGGTACGGTATCTGGAGATGTAGAGGAGGGTACGGTATCTGGAGATGTAGAGGGTACAGTATCTGGAGATGTAGAGGGTACAGAATCTGGAGATGTAGAGGGTATAGTATCTGGAGATGTAGAGGGTATAGTATCTGTGTGTCAAGGAGTTGTTTGGACTGTGACTGTATCTGCAAACTGTATCAAATTGGCATCTGAGTCAAAGCATTAGCCTACACAATGCAAGGGGGGGGGTCACGCGTGTGTGTGACAGAGCGAGCGTGAGCGTGTGTGTAAGGCTGCTGACTGAGTTGAAAGAGAGGAAGTATGACTGAAAGCTGAACACAGGAAGTGGCTCTGACTCTGAGTAAAGCTATTTTAGCAGGAGAGGAGAGCTCTCTCTCTCTTGACAGCAGCTCTCTGAGGAGAGGAGGGTCTTCAATCTGCATCAGAGGACAGACTTCAGTGAGAGAGAGGAGCGAAGAAGAAGCAGCCTGTGATGCTCACATGACAGTGTGACTGAGACCACTAGATGAGAGGTGAGGTTTTGACTTTCACAGGAGAGGACAAACTGAGAGGGAGGGGGGGGAGGGAGGGAGGAGAGAGAGGAGAGAGAGGAGAGAGAGAGAGAGAGAGAGACTGCTGCTCAGCTCAGACTGTGTGACTGTGAGAGAGAGAGAGATAGAAACTGCTGCTCAGCTCAGACTGTGTGACTGTGAGAGAGAGCCTAGATGAGAGGATTTGTAGCTTTCACACCTCTGTCTCTCTCTCTCTCTGTCTCTCTCTCTCTGTCAGTTCATGACACAGCAAGTTGAGGAAGTGATATACAGTAACATGGGGTTGGACTGAATGTGGAACTGTGACTTCTCCAATGTGTTAGGAGGGGAACCAAATTAAGGAAGCTACCTATCGCTGTAACTTTGCCCGTTCTCTGGAAGAATCATTTCGAGAGCTACCTTAGAGAGTGAATTTGCAGTCACCTTTTTGGGCACAACTTCCGTGAGTAGATGTAATAATTGTTTAATATATTGTGGTAATCCATTTGATACATTCATACAATATATGATATGTTTCCATAGTCTTCGCTCAGCTCCTGTTCTTTCTCTTCTGACAGTTGAGATTTCTCCTCAGATTTCTCCTCTGTGTTGGTGTTCTGACAGCTGTTTAATGGAGGAAAAGGGAACCATTGTAGTGTGAATTTAACTTGCGACTTTGTTTCCTGTCTTCCTGGGGAACATTAGTGGCTGCACTTTGCCAGAAATGCTGTTGATGTTGGCAGAACGGTCTTTAAAGGGATAGTTTGGGGTTTTGGCAACGAGGTCCTTTATCTCCTTCCCCAGAGTCAGTTAATGTATGTAATTCTGTCCTTGAGCTGTTCTTGTCTAATGATCTGTATTATGTGTCATGCTCTGTGTGGACCCCAGGAAGAGTAGCTGCTGCTTTTGCAACAGCTAACGGTCTGCTGTTAACGTGCTCTGTGAGATAGACATGAGTGCCTGGAACCCCCTTCTATGTATAATACTGTATGTTTTCTTCAATTTGTTCTGGACCTGGGAACTGTGAAGTGCAATGACTGGAAGTCAATGGGAACAGCTATCATGGTCGCGGAACTACCTTTACTTTCTTCACACTCGACGCAGAGACAGAAAAATGGTGTCCACGAGTTCCTCCGACTCTGGGGAAGAAATCCCCAAACTATCCCTGTTTTCAATCGTTAGACCAGTGGTCACCTACCGGTCGATCGCCATCTCCAAGGCATTCCTAGTTGATCTCCCAAGGCATTCCTAGTTGATCTCCAAGCCATTCCTAGTTGATCTCCCAAGGCATTCCTAGTTGATCTCCAAGGCATTCCTAGTTGATCTCCAAGGCATTCCTAGTTGATCTCCCAAGGCATTCCTAGTTGATCTCCCAAGGCATTCCTAGTTGATCTCCCAAGGCATTCCTAGTTGATCCCCAAGGCATTCCTAGTTGATCTCCAAGGCATTCCTAGTTGATCTCCAAGGCATTCCTAGTTGATCTCCAAGGCATTCCTAGTTGATCTCCAAGGCATTCCTAGTTGATCTCCCAAGGCATTCCTAGTTGATCTCCCAAGGCATTCCTAGTTGATCTCCCAAGGCATTCCTAGTTGATCTCCCAAGGCATTCCTAGTTGATCTCCCAAGGCATTCCTAGTTGATCTCCCAAGGCATTCCTAGTTGATCTCCCAAGGCATTCCTAGTTGATCTCCCAAGGCATTCCTAGTTGATCCCCAAGGCATTCCTAGTTGATCTCCAAGGCATTCCTAGTTGATCTCCAAGGCATTCCTAGTTGATCTCCCAAGGCATCCTAGTTGATCTCCAAGGCATTCCTAGTTGAGGCATTCCTAGTTGATCTCCAAGGCATTCCTAGTTGATCTCCAAGGCATTCCTAGTTGATCTCCCAAGGCATTCCTAGTTGATCTCCCAAGGCATTCCTAGTTGATCTCCCAAGGCATTCCTAGTTGATCTCCCAAGGCATTCCTAGTTGACCTCCCAAGGCATTCCTAGTTGATCTCCCAAGGCATTCCTAGTTGATCTCCCAAGGCATTCCTAGTTGATCTCCCAAGGCATTCCTAGTTGATCTCCCAAGGCATTCCTAGTTGATCACGCCGGGATGATGAATGAAGTGCACCTTGATTGCCTTCCATTTTGAACCATTTCATGTGTCTGAAGGGAGAACTCCGCCTACCCGGCAGGCCCAGAGGGCAAATCAAGTGAACCTATAGGCCAACCACTGGCCAATCAGATAGCTCAGACTACAGTGTCTGTCCAGTTTCCTCGAGCCATAGACTGTAAAAGAAGAGACTGTAAAAAGAAGCCTTGAACGCACAGCAAAGTTGATAATGTGAGATTTGAAAACTTTTAAAAACCATCACTAGAGAAAGACTCAACGAATACAGCAAAGAGATGCAGTTTTTATGAATAAATTAATGTTTAATTTGGTATTCAGCACCGTCAACACTCTGTTCAACACTTTTTTATAAGCCATAAAATATGTCTTCTCCCTACTTCCACTCGCGCTACAACCAGCATCGAAGCTGCAATGAATGTATATAGCAAAGTGTTTCCAGGAAGCTTGCGTTGTTATGGTCGTTGGGGTAACAACAGGAACTGGTGCAGGAGGCAGAAAGAATGGGGTAACAACAGGAACTGGTGCAGGAGGCAGAAAGAATGAGGTAACAACAGGAACTGGTGCAGGAGGCAGAAAGAATGAGGTAACAACAGGAACTGGTGCAGGAGGCAGAAAGAATGGGGTAACAACAGGAACTGGTGCAGGAGGCAGAAAGAATGGGGTAACAACAGGAACTGGTGCAGGAGGCAGAAAGAATGGGGTAACAACAGGAACTGGTGCAGGAGGCAGAAAGAATGGGGTAACAACAGGAACTGGTGCAGGAGGCAGAAAGAATGAGACTCAGAGCTGCAATACGTCACTTTTTAGGTGACCCGACCAAATTTACATAGAAACGTGTTTATATAGATCTGTCTCATTGCAAGCAAGTCTAAGAAGCAGTAGATCTGTTCTATGTGCTCTATTTCGTCCCGTTCTTAAGTTTCGTTTTTTTGCGTCTTTTACTTGTGGTTTTGTACACCAGCTTCAAACAGCTGAAAATATAACATTTTTGTTTATGGAAAAGATATTTCACAGCGGTTTAGACGATACAATGATTCTCTACACTATACTTCCTTGTTTTGTCACATAAACTGAAAGAACTATTAGAATTTTAACAACCAGGAAATGGTGGAGTGATTTCTGCATAGTGCATCTTTTTAAAGTTTCGTCATCAGCAGGAGGACTACCTTTTCTCAGAGGAGAGAGGGTGAGTCAGGTGAGAGGCAGGTGACTGCAGCTCCCTCAGACTGACCATCAGATGCAGGCCATCAGTCCAGTACAGCAAAGAGGAAGTAAATGATTACGATCACTCAGCTGTGCCTCACTAGTAATACAACCAATCATCTATTACCAGTGTGGTCATATACAGTACCTCAAATGTTGAAATAGTTTCTAAATGGAAGAACAACATTGGTAGGGCAAATCAAGCATAGACAATATGTAGGGATAATGTATTGGGCCTGTAGCCTACTGAACAAACCTCATTGTTACAGAACTGTGTTTAACTGCTTCATGTTGCATAGACTTATGTTTTTGGAGTTATGTTTAAAAAAACAACAGAGCGGTAGATCTCTGAGCGGTAGATCTCTGAGCGGTAGATCTCTGAGCGGTAGATCTCGGCTTTCACTTTGACTCAAAGTGATCTTGACTCAGAAAAGTTTGATGACCTCTACCTTAGATTTACATTTACATTTAAGTCATTTAGCAGACGCTCTTATCCAGAGCGACTTACAATTACCTCAGTGTGGAAGTTGTGGGAAGTGGCCTTCCTCTTCCCTTATTCTAGGAACGTCTGGTAATGTACTACAGGGGTTTATTTAAAGTCTCCCCTGTGTGGGTCAGCATTGCCACATAACTCTACTCTAGCTAACGTCCCATACAGGATGTTAGCTTAGCTACTCAGCATGGTTTCTCTCTGCCCGGACACACACACACACACACACACACACACACACACACACACACACACACACACACACACACACACACACACACACACACACACTGCTGTATTATACAGTCCAGTCCTGTGAGAGAAGCGTCCAGCCTCCTACCTAGTCCCACCCACATCCCTGTGAGGTACAACGGGGCCCGTGAGGGGGGGGAGGGGTGATGTTTTTGGCAGTGCCACCGGATGTCCTCTACTCTGCACTGCCACTATGGTCGATCTCTCCGGTGTTGCTGTTCCTTTAACAACTGTTGTCATAAACGTTTTGAGAATACTTTTGCTGAATCAAAGTAGAACCATAATGGCGTGTGAACGGTGGTGTTGTTGTCTCCAGGCTGTTTATTCACCTCTATAACTGCTAGTGGTGTTGTTGTCTCCAGTCTGTTTATTCACCTCTATAACTGCTAGCGGTGTTGTTGTCTCCAGGCTGTTTATTCACCTCTATAACTGCTAGCGGTGTTGTTGTCTGCAGGCTGTTTATTCACCTCTATAACTTCTAGTGGTGTTGTTGCCTCCAGGCAGTTTATTCACCTCTATAACTGCTAGCGGTGTTGTTGTCTGCAGGCTGTTTATTCACCTCTATAACTGCTAGCGGTGGCGTGTGTGTTTTTACTAAGTGTCTCTGCTGCTAACCCTGATGAGGTACCTATCTGCGCGGGGGGTTGTCGGGAGGATCAAAGAGCAGCAGCCATTTTAACAGCGTCTAAACTGAAGCATGTGTGTTCTACTTGTGCTATTTCAAAGTGTCCACAGTCCCACAGGAGGAGTCATGAGTCAGCTAGCAGCAGCCCACCCCCACCCTGACCAGGCTCCAGTCCAACCCCAACCCATCACTGACCAGGCTCCAGTCCAACCCTGACCCATCACTGACCAGGCTCCAGTCCAACCCCATCATTGACCAGGCTCCAGTCCAACCCCAACCCATCACTGACCAGGCTCCAGTCTAACCCCATCACTGACCAGGCTCCAGTCCAACCCCACCCTGACCAGGCTCCAGTCCAACCCCTCCCTGACCTGGCTCCAGTCCAACCCCATCACTGACCAGGCTCCAGTCCAACCCAACCCATCACTGACCAGGCTCCAGTCCAAACCCATCACTGACCAGGCTCCAGTCCAACCCCATCACTGACCAGGCTCCAGTCCAACCCCATCACTGACCAGGCTCCAGTCCAAACCCATCACTGACCAGGCTCCAGTCCAAACCCATCACTGACCAGGCTCCAGTCCAAACCCATCACTGACCAGGCTCCAGTCCAACCCCATCGCTGACCAGACTCCAGTCCAACCCCATCACTGACCAGGCTCCAGTCCAACCCTGACCAGGCTCCAGTCCAACCCTGACCCATCACTGATCAGGCTCCAGTCCAACCCCATCACTGACCAGGCTCCAGTCCAACCCCATCACTGATCAGGCTCCAGTCCAACCCCATCACTGACCAGGCTCCAGTCCAAACCCATCACTGACCAGGCTCCAGTCCAACCCCATCACTGACCAGGCTCCAGTCCAACCCCATCACTGACCAGGCTCCAGTCCAACTGAATCACTGACCAGGCTCCAGTCCAACCGCATCACTGACCAGGCTCCAGTCCAACCCCATCACTGACCAGGCTCCAGTCCAACCCCATCACTGACCAGGCTCCAGTCCAACCCCATCACTGACCAGGCTCCAGTCCAACCCCATCACTGACCAGGCTCCAGTCCAACCGCATCACTGACCAGGCTCCAGTCCAACCCCATCACTGACCAGGCTCCAGTCCAACCCCATCACTGACCAGGCTCCAGTCCAACCCCAACCCATCACTGACCAGGCTCCAGTCCAACTCCAACCCATCACTGACCAGGCTTCATTCCAACCCCAACCCATCACTGACCAGGCTCCATTCCAACCCCAACCCATCACTGACCAGGCTCCAGTCCAACCCCAACCCATCACTGACCAGGCTCCAGTCCAACCCCAACCCATCACTGACCAGGCTCCAGTCCAACCCCAACCCATCACTGACCAGGCTCCAGTCCAACCCCAACCCATCACTGACCAGGCTCCAGTCCAACCCCAACCCATCACTGACCAGGCTCCAGTCCAACCCCAACCCATCACTGACCAGGCTCCAGTCCAACCCCAACCCATCACTGACCAGGCTCCAGTCCAACCCCAACCCATCACTGACCAGGCTCCAGTCCAACCCCAACCCATCACTGACCAGGCTCCAGTCCAACCCCAACCCATCACTGACCAGGCTCCAGTCCAACCCCAACCCATCACTGACCAGGCTCCAGTCCAACCCCAACCCATCACTGACCAGGCTCCAGTCCAACCCCAACCCATCACTGACCAGGCTCCAGTCCAACCCCAACCCATCACTGACCAGGCTCCAGTCCAACCCCAACCCATCACTGACCAGGCTCCAGTCCAACCCCATCACTGACCAGGCTCCAGTCCAACCCCAACCCATCACTGACCAGGCTCCAGTCCAACCCCAACCCATCACTGACCAGGCTCCAGTCCAACCCCAACCCATCACTGACCAGGCTCCAGCCCAACCCATCACTGACCAGGCTCCAGTCCAACCCTGACCAGGCTCTGGCCCAACCCCAACCCATCACTGACCAGGCTCCAGTCCAACCCTGACCAGGCTCTGGCCCAACCAATCACTGACCAGGCTCCAGTCCAACCCTGACCAGGCTCTGGCCCAACCCAAACCCTGGACGCAATGTTTACTCTCTAGACAGTGTATGTCTCTCTGGGTCAACCCTTTCAGCAGGAGAAACCTTAGCCTGGAATCCGCTCTGAAGATCTCTCAGCAGGAGAAACCTTAGCCTGGAATCCCCTCTGAAGATCTCTCAGCAGGAGAAACCTTAGCCTGGAATCCCCTCTGAAGATCTCTCAGCAGGAGAAACCTTAGCCTGGAATCCCCTCTGAAGATCTCTCAGCAGGAGAAACCTTAGCCTGGAATCCCCTCTGAAGATCTCTCAGCAGGAGAAACCTTAGCCTGGAATCCCCTCTGAAGATCTCTCAGCAGGAGAAACCTTAGCCTGGAATCCCTTCTGAAGATCTCTCAGCAGGATAAACCTTAGCTTGGAATCCCTTCTGAAGATCTCTCAGCAGGAGAAACCTTAGCCTGGAATCCCTTCTGAAGATCTCTCAGCAGGATAAACCTTAGCCTGGAATCCCTTCTGAAGATCTCTCTGCAGGATAAACCTTAGCCTGGAATCCCTTCTGAAGATCTCTCAGCAGGAGAAACCTTAGCCTGGAATCCCTTCTGAAGATCTCTCAGCAGGATAAACCTTAGCCTGGAATCCCCTCTGAAGATCTCTCAGCAGGAGAAACCTTAGCCTGGAATATCATTCTGACTAGTGGTAGTTTCAAATCAAATCAAAGTTTATTTGTCACGTGCGCCGAATACAACAGGTGTAGACACCTTACAGTGAAATGCTGAATACAACAGGTGTAGACACCTTACAGTGAAATGCTGAATTCAACAGGTGTAGACACCTTACAGTGAAATGCTGAATACAACAGGTGTAGACACCTTACAGTGAAATGCTGAATACAACAGGTGTAGACACCTTACAGTGAAATGCTGAATACAACAGGTGTAGACAGCTTACAGTGAAATGCTGAATACAACAGGTGTAGACAGCTTACAGTGAAATGCTGAATACAACAGGTGTAGACACCTTACAGTGAAATGCTGAATACAACAGGTGTAGACACCTTACAGTGAAATGCTGAATACAACAGGTGTAGACAGCTTACAGTGAAATGCTGAATACAACAGGTGTAGACACCTTACAGTGAAATGCTGAATACAACAGGTGTAGGTAGACCTTACAGTGAA